>NW_020631201.1:0-174 GCF_003573695.1 Papaver somniferum
CAATTCATCCAAACTTTATTTACAACCTAAAAATGCAAAATTAATTAATAAAAATATTTATTCTTGAAAACAAAGAAAATACAGAATATGGGATAAAATGTAGAATTAATGCACAAAAGATGAGTTAAATGCCAAGAAAAATATATAGAAATATGCACTTTTTAGCACTCATCA
>NW_020631201.1:374-749 GCF_003573695.1 Papaver somniferum
AAATGGAGATGTCAATCTAGCTATCAAAGGCACAATCCTAGCACTGATAACAAATAAAGACATGTGATAAGAGTGTAAAGTGTATCTACACATGTGCAAAGAAAGATCGGATGTTATGACTACTAATCACCAAGAGATAGTTTCTCAGGCTAAGAACTGAGGTCGAAATCTAGCTAGCTGTCCGGACTTTACGAGAATTGTGAATGAGTTGGAGGTATTTCACAATTTCTCGTGTTGTACATCAATGGCGTACAACCTTCCTTGCTTACTAAAACAAAAAAATGACTCTTATTTACATTGACTACTCTCTTTTATTTTTGGACAAGAGAGAACTATTTTCTTTACATGACACAAATGGAATTTGATAAATACTTA
>NW_020631202.1:0-609 GCF_003573695.1 Papaver somniferum
CGACATCTTGTTTCGCTACCATACAATTAAGATTGTTGTGAGGTGATTGATTAATCTAGGCTGTTCTTCGGGAATATAAGACCGGATTATCAATTGGTTCCTGTTCACCTTGATTATTATCAAAAGACGGAACAAAAACTTTTAGGGTTTATCTGTGGGAGACAAATTGATCCTTTGATAGACTTGTCTGTGTGAGACAGATTTGTTTATTGTTAAAGCCTGCGATTTTGGGTCGTAGCTGTAGATGGGGAAAAACGATTTGTTGGGTTTTAAGGAATTGAGGAGACGACCGTACGGAGGAGACTCCTCGAACCGAGCGAAATATTAAACCTCACACAGATGGACCGCTGCAAAGGGGGTGCTTTAGATTCGAGAGATCAATTTGTAGTACTCTGGCCTAAATCAAGACAATGACCGTTCCAGAGTAAATTCGGTCACAAGAAAGGATGGGTTGATCTGTAGGAGGGAAGCTGAGAAATGTGTGGAATCAATGGTAATCAAATATTGTGGGTGTGTGAATTCCGAATACGATAAGCTCTGAGTGATTGAAATTGCTCAATTGAGAGTAGTTGCTCAATTGATGAGTTGATGATCTCGTGTTGTCGATGA
>NW_020631202.1:629-1000 GCF_003573695.1 Papaver somniferum
TGATTGAAATTGCTCAATTGAGAGTAGTTGCTCAATTGATGAGTTGATGATCTCGTGTTGTTGATGAGATATGAGATTGATGATACTGTTGATGCTTATCATTCAATCACGATACAGAGACTTATTTATATTGCTGGAATTGTAGACACCATGATACCATGAAGTGTGACAGTTGATGGAATCAAGGAGTGGGGAAGTGGAGATCGTGTTTGAAACCAGTTGCTCAACGTGTGGAGACTTGGTCGATTTTCCACCCACTACCTCATGAATTCCTTCAACTGATTGCACGACTTTCTCACATTCCATCGTGTGTTTGAACACACGTTCCGTAGACTGCCAGACCAAAACCCTAAGTGATATCCCCCAAGTGA
>NW_020631203.1:0-399 GCF_003573695.1 Papaver somniferum
GAATAACCAGGAATACAACTCAGTATGAAGGATCTCTCACCACTCAGAGCACATCGTTCATACAAAGCGCAGGATTCGACAGAACAATGAATCATGGATTAAAGGTGCTCACAACAGCGTCTACAAAAATGGTAATCTTCCACTCTTACCTATTTACGTTTCATGAACTTAGTGATAATAACGTAAAACCCTCGAAAAACTTGCTCGCCTCTTCAAACTTGCCAAGATGAGCAAAATTCATTATTTAAAACCAGCACCTGACTTTTCATGAAACTATAAATAATTCACATAACCTTTCATATGAACATTCGCTGGTTTTCTACATGTGTGCATACACTATAATATCTCCAAACTCATACATACATTATTTCATCATGTATACAATTGCTTGCTTCCAGC
>NW_020631203.1:599-1000 GCF_003573695.1 Papaver somniferum
GGACAGACGTCCATTCTACAGTTGTGAAAACTCACAGACATTATTTCACCATGTATAATTGTCTACTTTCAACAGTTGTTCAAAATCAAAACATGATTTTACAAAATATGTAAATATTTAATGTGAAACCCATGTAAATTTAAAAAATATATCTACATACTTTTTCTCCTTCGCGCGAGCATCTGTCTTTGAAGCGAGAGTATATTTTCAAAAAAATTTGAACGCTCACATATCGAAAATAAAAATTATCATGAGATCTCATAGACAAAAAATTTATTAACAGACGCACGTCTTCAAAAAAAAAAACTTTTCTCTCGTGCGAGCATTCACCTTTGGAACGAGAGTTTATTCCATTTTGTGAAATCTCACAAAGATAAAATTTTGGTTTTCGTGAAAGCTCA
>NW_020631204.1:0-208 GCF_003573695.1 Papaver somniferum
ATATAATGTTCATGAGCCGATTCAATCGAATCGAATCATCTTTGTTTCAATTGTGTCTTGTGTAGTACATAAGATTTCATAGCAATTGAACAACTCTTTAACTAGTTCATTTGAGTCAATTGAACTAGTTATGGTGAAGAAGAACAAGGTTAATATGAAATGCTCATATGGTTAACCTTTTGGGTTACTATGTTGAACCAACATACAC
>NW_020631204.1:387-674 GCF_003573695.1 Papaver somniferum
GCTCGCTAGAGTCGATTCTCCTTTAACCTTTGGTTTTCTTCTCTAAAACCAGGTTAACGACTTAAATACTTCATTGGGATTGTGAAGCCAGACCGATACTACTTTTATCGTAGTTGTGTAATCTGATCTTACATCTTCTATCGTACGAGTACAATCGATTGATTGGCTTGAGATCGTGAGAGTTCCCCGATAGGAAAGATAAAGAAGTCACAAACATCTACGTCTCACTGTTTGTGATTCCTCGACGAACCACCTGTGTAGTCA
Source organism: Papaver somniferum (assembly GCF_003573695.1). NCBI lineage: Eukaryota > Viridiplantae > Streptophyta > Magnoliopsida > Ranunculales > Papaveraceae > Papaver > Papaver somniferum. The sequence continues at coordinate 652 of NW_020631204.1, forward strand.
GGAAGGATTGTAGAGAGGTGATT
>NW_020631204.1:685-1000 GCF_003573695.1 Papaver somniferum
AAGATAAAGAAGTCACAAACATCTTCGTCTCACTGTTTGTGATTCCTCGACAATCCGCCTGTGTAGTCAGGAAGGATTGTAGAGAGGTGATTGATTAATCTAGGCTGTTCTTCGGGAATATAAGACCGGATTATCAATTGGTTCATGTTCATCTTGATTTTATATCTTAAGACGGAACAAAACCTAGGGTTTATCTGTGGAAGAAAGATTTATCCTTTGATAGACTTTTCTGTGTGAGACAGATCTGTTTATTATCAAGTCTGTGATTTTGGGTTACAACAACTCTTGGTTGTGGGTGAGATCAGCTAAGGGAAT
>NW_020631205.1:0-331 GCF_003573695.1 Papaver somniferum
GTTCAAGGAATACATGGTTATGTAATCTAAACTCTCATTTCAATCATTGAAACATTCTCATAGGGCGATATTCAGTCGTGAAGAACAACAAACCTTTCTCGTCAGAGCAATTTCCAAAGTGATTGAAACTTTCATGACTTTCGTCACTAGGTGAAGATAAACCTGATCAAAGCGAAACGCTTTACCAACACATGATTTCGAGTAAAAGATAAGCAATGAATACTCAGCTCGAAATATCAATTATGATCTAGTCTATATAGCATACGACTTTTGTCTCATAAGAAGTAAGAGAAGAATAGATAGACTTTCGAGTGATAGATAAGTTCAAGTA
>NW_020631205.1:342-1000 GCF_003573695.1 Papaver somniferum
GCATACGACTTTTGTCTCATAAGAAGTAGGAGAAGAATAGATAGACTTTCGAGTGATAGATAAGTTCAAGTCTTCACATACCTTTTTGTTGATGAAGTTCCACGGTTCCTTGGTGTAGATCTTCGTCGTTGTCATTGAATCACCATGAAGTCCTTGAGCTCAACTACACTTTTCCTATCCTAGTCCGAGACTTAGCTAATAGGCTACAAATCAAGACTTTATAGTTTTGATCACTAACATTGACAAACATGCTTGATATAGAAATGCATGCGAGGTTGACCAAGCTATGCTCTAACAATATTTTCCCTTGGCTGCTTGTACTTGATATGTACGAGTCACGGACACTCTTCGTAATTGTCTTTGGCTGTTAAGAATGTGTATGAATACACACGAGCCAAAGATAAGCTCCATCATTGCCCTTGTATACTAGTACTCAGATATATACGAGCCAAGGTCAGCCTTCGTAATTTCCCATGGTTGTTGAGAATATATATGAATACATTCGAGCCAAAGATGATCTTCGTTTTCTCCCCTTGCTTCATTTACTTAGATACGTACGATCCAAGGACAGCCTTCGTTTTTGTCTTTGGCTGTTGAAAATGTGTATAAATACATTCGAGCCAAAGATAAGATTTATCTTTGCCCCTGGATGCTCTTA
>NW_020631206.1:0-293 GCF_003573695.1 Papaver somniferum
TTGTGTTGAATAAAATCGATCACTGGTTCCCTTGTATATGTCAGTGAATTGATCTAGAATTAAGTTTGTCGACCGATGGTTCCCTTGTATATGCCAGTCGTGTTGATATTAGTAATCAGACCAGTAGCTCAATCCAATAGGATTTTTAGGTTTTTTTTGGCAGTGACCTTCAGACAGATATGGGAAACACCGTTCACCTTAGTCAACAGTCCGCCACCATCTACTTTCTATATCCATCTTCTTAATCTTTTCATGTGATTGTGGTTGATTAGATTCCGAGTATTGTGGTTGTG
>NW_020631206.1:304-892 GCF_003573695.1 Papaver somniferum
CTTCTTAATCTTTTCATGTGATTGTGGTTGATTAGATTCCGAATATTGTGGTTGTGTTCAACTTTCCGAATGAATCTATATCACTAATTTATGAATTGGATTTGAAAGTGGATACTTCCTCTTGTAACCATTGATAGTATGCCAATTAATAAAAATATTTAGTGTCAAAAGCCGGCTAAAGGGGGTATTCCTGCGTATGAGAACATAGTAATGGAAAAGGTAATAGCCAAAATAGGATTCGTTTTGGCTAGAGCGCCCAAATCCGCCGTCTAAGAAGTCCCGGCAACTCTTTTTCTTATATTTCAACCAACACTCAGTATCGTAATTTCCGCCAGCTGGTTAGACTCTTACATTAGCTGCTCTGAACATTGTTTGCCGAGTCAGCTTCAATGTCTAATGGAATGGAAGCAGAGCAAGACCCACATCTCAGAGAAGCCGCGGAATCAGTCACAAGATCAGTCCAATCATTCCACTTCACTCGATCTCATCTGTCGAAGTAGTTCTGACCAACAATTCTTCGGTTCCTCAATAAGGTAAGGAGTAAGCTCAAAAAGATAGGTTTATAAACCCGACAATCAAGCAAAAGAA
>NW_020631207.1:0-470 GCF_003573695.1 Papaver somniferum
AAGCAATGAATACTCAGCTCGAAATATCAAGTGTATATGATCTAGTCTATATAGCATACGACTTTTGTCTCATAAGAAGTAGGAGAAGAATAGATAGACTTTCGAGTGATAGATAAGTTCAAGTCTTCACGTACATTTTTGTTGATGAAGTTCCACGGTTCCTTGGTGTAGATCTTCGTCGTTGTCGTTGAATCACCATAAAGTCCTTGAGATCAACTACACTTTTACTATCCTAGTCCGAGACTTATCTAATAGGCTAGAAATCAAGACTTTATAGTTTTGATCACTAACATTGACAAACATGCTTGATATAGCAACGCATGCGAGGTTGACCGAGATATGCTCTAACAATCTCCCCCTTTTTCAATTTTAGTGACAAAACTATTAATACATATGGAATACAAAAAAGATAAACTTTAGTGGCTCCTATTCCATAGTCCAATCTTCAACGTTCCTTGAAATCTTCGTCC
>NW_020631207.1:481-1000 GCF_003573695.1 Papaver somniferum
TAAAATTATTAATACATATGGAATACAAAAATAGATAAACTTAAGTGGCTCCTATTCCATAGTCCAATCTTCAACGTTCCTTGAAATCTTCGTCCTTCCAAGTACTCCAATGATCCCAAAGGTTGTAAGTTTAGTATCACCGTTGTTGAAGATCCGTAGCTATAACAATGAGAGAAATCGAGATTCTCGATCATTATTATACAGTGTCGTAGTATTATTATGAACATCAAAGTCCAATCGCAGCACGACTTTAACAATAATACTATGGTGATATGTATCACTCCCCCTTAGTCAATACTCCATCTCGATCATGGAAACCACTCCCCCTTACACAATGATCCGAAAACCATATGTATTTGTAGTGTGACCTACAATATTTCTCCCCCTTTTTGTCAATAAAATTGGCAAAGGTACAAGAACGGGTTCATAATGAAATTTCCACAAGAGACATTTCATGACCAAAAGAAAGACAACATATCATCTTAATTCAGATGCAATCTTATAGCCCAAGCTAACAGC
>NW_020631208.1:0-142 GCF_003573695.1 Papaver somniferum
TGGTATCTACTCTATACCCCTAAACCTAAACTAAACATTGTCCTCAATGTTTCAAAAGATGTAAAGAATTATAATACAACATATGGAGAGGATTATGCTGAGTAGAGAAAAAGGAAAGAGAATACCCGGATGTCGGTGAAAG
>NW_020631208.1:342-678 GCF_003573695.1 Papaver somniferum
TGAACTTTGCTAGGGACGGGTACACATGCTAATTCCAACTGTGGCTCCTTAAAAGTATTGTATTTAGATGCAAAATAGTCCAAGAGGACTTGAGAGGCACACAGTTCCAAACCTGGGTTGGAAATTTTCAGAAAAGTTGGTTTGACAATATCGGTACAAACCAAATCTAGGTTGGGTGGAAGGCCATTAGATTGTGACTCAGGCAGGACGATAGGCACATCATTATTAATCAAATCAATATCTCCTAAGTCTTCTACAAGTGTCACAACATGCTCACATTCATCAAATAAATTAGCAAGCCCACAATCAGAATCAACATCATCAACAGATTTATTC
>NW_020631208.1:689-880 GCF_003573695.1 Papaver somniferum
ATGCTCACATTCATCAAATAAATTAGCAAGTCCACAATCAGAATCAACATCATCAACAGATTTATTCTCATGCATCGGAAAATCAGGAGAAATATCACAATGTGACCTAGGTAGAGAATCAGACACATCAAATATATTTTCATGCATATTAACATTAGTGTCTACAGAAGATTCAACTATTCCTATGTCAT
>NW_020631208.1:897-2234 GCF_003573695.1 Papaver somniferum
CTCAACAAATCATTAAAACGTTCAAAATAGTGAAAAACAGTTTCCTCATCCAATTGGACAAAACAATTGATACTTTGACGAATAGCGATGGTCCTATGGTGTGGAAAGAATTTTATGAAAAATAGATCTGTGAGTTGGTCCCAAGTGTTGATTGATTGTGGTCTCAAACCATAAAACCATGTTTTGGCCCTTTCCTTTAAAGAAAATGTAAACAAACGCAATTTCAGAGAGTCTTCGGACATATGATCAGGTTGCATAGTCCGACAAATTTGTTCAAACTCTCTTACATGAGTATAGGGGTTCTCAGAATCGAACCCTCGAAATATAGGAAGTATTTGTATCATGCTTGCATTTATTTTAAAAGGGTTATTGGTTTGAGGTAATACAATACATGATAATGGAATTTTTATTGACGGATACATGTATTCATGGAGAGCACGAGGTTGGCCCATTTTGAAAAGACACAAAGCCCACTATTTGGTTTTAATGGGTTTTCAAAAATTTGGTTTTTTATGGGAAAATTTTGGTTTTGATGGGAATGAAAAACATTTGGTTTTTAATGGGTTTTAGAAAATTTGGACTTAATGGGAAAAGAAAACACTTTGGTTTATTGGGTTTTGAAAACTTTGGTTTTATGGGATAAAAGGCCAAGCCCACTGTTGGGTTTTGGAAAAATTGTTGTGAAACAGAGCCCAACTTTCGGCCTAGAGTTTGGGTACACGGCCCACTAACGAATTCAGCAAGCCCAGAAACTAACGAAGCCCAGCTGAGTTGGTAGGTTCAGTTAAACTTGTTTAGGTTGTTTGTTGGGTTTTTGAAACCCAAAATTTTGATAGGGACAATCCCACAGTTAAGCTCAAATACAAACCCAAAAGTTAACTTAAATTACAAGCCCAACAAAAAAAATGGAAAAAATTATTACAAGCCCACAAATTAAAAATGGAAGCCCACAGGTTGGGTTCTCTTAATGGGTTTAGGCTTACTTGCTTAAGCACAGCCCAGCTGCTCAGTTTGGTTGCAAAAGCCCAATTGGGCTTTGGATCATCCTAAGCTTTTATCTTTGTTGAGGCCCAGTTGGGCTTGTGATTTTCTCCTCAGCAGCACAGTCCTGTTGGGCTTGGTCTTCAGCAGGCTCACCAGCTCAGGGATTTGCAGCAGGAGCAGATCAACAGCTACAGGTGCAGAAGGCATCAACAGGCAGCAACAGGGAGAGTAACAGCCTCAGTTCCACCAGTTCACCAGCAACAGCAGAGGCAGTGCAAGCAGCAGCAGCACCAGGTTCAAGGCAGAACCAGCAACAAAGGTGCAAATGGGCTAAGCAGTTCACAGCAGTGCAC
>NW_020631208.1:2245-2438 GCF_003573695.1 Papaver somniferum
CCAGCAACAAAGGTGCAAATGGGCTAAGCTGTTCACAGCAGTGCACTAAAGCAAGGGAAAGTCATAAACAGCCCCCGGCAGCGGCGCCAAAAACTTGGTGGGTTTTATAAACAACCTACAAATTGACCTGCAAGTATACAGGGTCAATTGTAGCTAGAATGGGAAGAAAGGGAAAGTCCACAGGGACAAGGGG
>NW_020631208.1:2638-2849 GCF_003573695.1 Papaver somniferum
TGGGCCTTGGGTATGCCAAGCCCATATCTTCTTTAAGAACAATTCTTCCTCTTCAATCCCACTTCTAATTGATCCGGCTCTTGCAAACATCATTCTTCGCTGCCTTTCTGCGGGAGTCTTTTCCGTTTCTTTGCTCTTTTTGCTCCGTGAGTTAACTAGGCTTTATTTAGTACCTAAAAATGCAAAATTAATTAATAAAAATATTTATTCT
>NW_020631209.1:0-766 GCF_003573695.1 Papaver somniferum
AATATTATTTTGAGAGTGTTTTCACCATGTGGAGCTAAACCCCAACACTGGGTCGACGGAGGAAGCCGGACTTCATACTTGGGTGAATTTGTTTTATTTTCTATTTGACTTTTGCACTTAATTAAAATAGAATTATGATTTGAAAAAATTAGTTATTATTTTATTAGATGGGTCATGCTTGCTTAGATGTTTGATGTACCATGCTTACGATTTATAATTAATGTTTGGAGAATCTACCTTGGCAAGAATAAGTGTAGGATCAGAATCTCGCAATGATAATATTTCAGCGAAATTATCAATGACACAGCATAACAGCGTCGCAGAACAGTTTCAGAAATGATAGAATAAATGACGTCATCTAAGATCACGAGAAAGATGTGATAGTCCTGCGATGATTAGAGAGTTTGCGAAATTTACAATTGTAAGGTTGTGAGAATATCAGAAATCATATCCGAAAATAAAGGACAAATTAGTTGTCATCCACTATGTATTTTCTTATAAATAGTCGTTCGAGTTGTAAAGAAGAGGGAGATCTTTTTTGAGTAAGAAACAAGTAAATAGGAGAGAGAGTTTATAGCAGAGATCATTCTTGACTTCTTTATCCATCTTATAAGAACATTCAAAGATTTATCAATAAAATTAAGAGTGTAAACCTAAAAATGAGTTGATCAACAATGAAATCATATGAGGGGAGTAGTGTAGGATTTCCTGCAACTACATAATGGCGCTAGAAATAGGAAGGAGTTGAAGATTATTCTAGAAAAAG
>NW_020631210.1:0-499 GCF_003573695.1 Papaver somniferum
GACTATTATAACATTATATAAGAATGTTTCAATGATTGAAATGTAGAGTTGAGATTACCATCTATGGATATAAGCATATATAGTGTGTTCGCACATTAGTGTATAAATCCATGTACCGGAAACCAAGTGTGTGCATACGGTATTGGTGAAGGAGACAGGTTGGGTACGCGTACTGGCGGAACTTTTCCTCCCGGAAAATTCTGCTGAGTTTGGAGTTTACGAACTCATAAACCAGTCACCTTAGGTACGCGTACCCGTACGCATACCCAAGCTGGTTATTTCTCGAATCGGTAGTTCATGAACTTAAAAACAATAAATTATAAAGAAAGCAATCTTTGCAAACCGTGACTATATTTTTCATGAATTGATTCGAATGAATCAAACCGATTTTGTTTCAATTGTGTCTATGAATAAAGACCTAAGCAATTGAACAACTCTTCAACTAGTTCTTATGAGTCATTTGAACTAGTTATGAGAAAGATGAATACGGTTAATATGG
>NW_020631210.1:510-1000 GCF_003573695.1 Papaver somniferum
CAATTGTGTCTATGAATAAAGACCTAAGCAATTGAACAACTCTTCAACTAGTTCTTATGAGTCATTTGAACTAGTTATGAGAAATATGAATATGGTCGTAGATGGGGAAAAACGATTTGCTGGTTTTTAAGGAATTGAGGAGACGAACATATGGAGGAGACTCATTGAACCGAGCGAAATGTTAAACCTCACACAGATGCACCGCTGCAAAGGGAGTGCTTTAGATTCTAGAGATCAATCTGTAGTACTCCGGCCTAAATCAAGACAATGACCGTTCCAGAGTAAATTATGTCACAAGAGAGGATGGTTTGATCTATAGGAGGGAAGCTAGGAAATGTGTGGAATCAATGGTAATCAAAGATTGTGGGTGTGTAAATTCTGAATATGATAAGCTCTGTATGAGAGTAGTTGCTCAATTGATGAGTTGATGATCTCGTGTTGTCGATGAGACGTGAGATTGATGATACTGATGATGCTTCAATCATGATTC
>NW_020631211.1:0-333 GCF_003573695.1 Papaver somniferum
GCACATTCGTTTCTAGTAGATGTATCTTCTAAGTATCTTAGTGTTATCTTAAAATCCTTCCTTTTTGGTAAAAGTAAGGTCGCTCTTGTTGTTCTTTCGGGAATGACATCAAATGGGGGAGAGTTCTTTTGAACTTGCACTTAATTTCCATATCTTTGTGGAGAGTGCGGCTGTAGAATATTGATGAGTGCCAAATATTGTATATATTTATCCCTTTCTGTTGGCATTTTAACTCATCTTTTGTGCATTAATTCTACATTTTATCCCATATTCTGTATTTTCATTGTTTTCAAGAATAAATATTTTTATTAATTAATTTTGCATTTTTAGGTA
>NW_020631211.1:533-772 GCF_003573695.1 Papaver somniferum
CCCAATCTCTGTGGATCGACCCGTACTTGCACGAGCTACAACCGACGACCGTGCACTTGTGGTATTAATGTAGGCCCGCGTTTCATTTCGCTTCAATTTTATACGCTTTCCCGGGTCCACCAAGTTTTTGGCGCCGTTGCCGGGGACTGCCAAGTTTTTGGCGCCGCTGCCGGGGATTGGTGCTGTGTTTTATCTGTGTTTTTCTTTAGCTATTTTGTATTTCATTTCATAGCATTTGC
>NW_020631211.1:819-1000 GCF_003573695.1 Papaver somniferum
GTTTTTCCTCTGCTGGGACGCCACCAAGGAAAAGAACCAAAACCCAACTGGGTTTTTGCAACAATATCAGAGCAGCTGGGCTGTGCTACAAAGGTAAGCCTAAACCCATTCAATTGAGAGAACCCAACCTGTGGGCTTCCATTTTTTTTTTTTTTTATTGTGGGCTTGTAATAATTAACCC
>NW_020631212.1:0-568 GCF_003573695.1 Papaver somniferum
AGTAACACAATTAGATTCATTTGATTGTCATTTGATCTAGAAGTGTTAGATGAATGTGGTTAATAGAAAAGTGTCCATACGACTATTTTCGGTTAACTATTATTGAGCCAACTCAATACGTTTAGGTACGGTTACCCACATCTAAGTGAAGGTATATTTCATTTGTGTATAACAAGCTAAGACCATCTAACGGTTGAGAGATATTGCTTTGGTTTTAAGCGAACTTAGCTTGAATCTTAAATCAGGATTTCATCTAACGGTGAATATTGATTGCTTTGTTTCAAAGCTATCAAACCCTGATTTGAGGACCATATAAGGGAGAACTCTAGCAACTGGGAAACCTAATACCCACACCTCATGTGTGATACTAGTTTCATACTAGAGTCGATTCTCCTTTAACCTAGGTTTTTCCTAAAACCATTATAGGTTAATGACTTAAAGACTTCATCGTGATTCTGAAGCCAGACCCAACTATTTTCTCTGTAGTTGCGTGTTTTGGTATTACTTTTTCTATCGTATTGAGTACTATATTCTCTAAGATTGGCTCGATATTTATCTATGACAGGTA
>NW_020631212.1:579-1000 GCF_003573695.1 Papaver somniferum
CTGTAGTTGCGTGTTTTGGTATTACTTTTTCTATCGTATTGAGTACTATATTCTCTAAGATTGGCTCGATATTTATCTACGATAGGTAAGATATAAAAAGTAATCACAAAGCTCTTCGTCTCATTCTTTGTGATTCCACAATAACTTGTTCTACTACCATATAGTTAAGTTATTGTGAGGTGATTGATATTTCTAGGCTGTTTTTCGGGAATATAAGACCGGAATATCAATTGGTTACTGTTCACCTTGATTTATCAAAATACGGAACAAAAAACTCCGTAGGTATTTCTGTGAGAGACATATTTATCTATCAGAATAAATTTTTCTATGGGAGACAAATTTGTTTATAAAGTCTTCGATTTTGGGTCGTACAAACTCTTAGTTGTGGATGAGATCGGCTAAAGGAATCAAGTGCGTAGAG
>NW_020631213.1:0-350 GCF_003573695.1 Papaver somniferum
ATTAAACACAATACTACCTATATCAAATGTTAAAATAAAATCTAGAATAATAAATAACTGAATAATGATTAGAAATTAATATATAAAATCTCATAAATAAATTAGTTCACACAAAAACAACATAATAAATTTAAAACAAAAATTATGATTATTAGGGTAAAATAAAACCAAAGTGATTTTAATGTTAAGGTTTTGATATTAGGAAGAAACCCCCTACCTCAAATAGCTTTCCAAAAATCTTGATGGAAGTAGAATAAATCCTATACTTTTATTTCCTGGCGAGATTGGGGTATACCTAATGAGACAAAACTCGGGTCATAATGAAGTAAAACACCCCCCCCCCCCCCCCC
>NW_020631213.1:415-1000 GCF_003573695.1 Papaver somniferum
AAACAAAACAAAAAAAAAAAAAACCCCCCCCCCCCCCCCCCCGAACCATATATTTTCAAAATGTCTAATATACCTTTGTTTAATTAACACTAAAAATGTGTTTAGGTTAATTAATTTAGTTAGTTGAATTAAAATTCTCAAATTAGGTATTATTTGGATTGAACTCATGGATTATGTGTTATGAATTTTGAGGATTTTGTTTTTTTGAGATTTTTTTTTTTTGTAACCGAAATGAAACTACACTAGCCAAACACTTTTACAAAGGGGAGTGCAAAGCTGCTGAGTGATTTCATACTCAAAATTACAGAAGGAATCAACACTTTCATTTCTGAAAATATAAAAAGTCGGCAAGGTCGACAAAAAAATACCCTGCCGACTATAAAAAGTCGGCAAGGTCGACAAAACAATACCCTGCCGACTATAGGATTTTTGACATACAGAGAAAGGTGTTACAAATGCATGATTAGTCGGCAAGGTATTAATTTCATAGCCTGCCGACTAAACTATAGTCGGCAAGGTATAAGGATGAATAACGTGCCGACCCTGTAAATGCTAATTTCAGATATGAAAAGTCGGCACGATATT
>NW_020631214.1:0-475 GCF_003573695.1 Papaver somniferum
AAGAGTACCTTCTGTTGCAAGGAATTCTTTGAAAGGAGTTGATATATACTCTCCTCCTTGATCAGCTCTGAATGTCTTGATGGTTTTTCCGAATTGGGTCTTGATCATTCTAGAAAAGGTTGTGTAAATTTTTTTAAAATCTGATCTAGAACTGAAAAGATATATCCATGTGAAACGAGAGAAATCATCAATGAAAATAACATAATATAGTGCTCCTCCCTTAGAGATAATATGAGATTTTCCCCATACATCTGAGTGGATGAGATCAAAAGGTTCGACAGAATGAGTTATACTATTATTGAAAGGAAGAGCAGTTTGTTTTCCTAACTTGCATGAGATGCAATAAGGTTTTTTATCAACCTGAATAGTTCCTAATAATCCACTATTTATCATATGAGTGAGACGAGAGAAAGATACATGGCCTAACTTAGAATGCCATGACATAAAAGGAGACACAGGCGGAGAAAAGGAATTT
>NW_020631214.1:486-1000 GCF_003573695.1 Papaver somniferum
ACATGGCCTAACTTAGAATGCCATGACATAAAAGGAGACACAGACGGAGAAAAGGAATTTGCAGTTGCAGTTGCAGCAAGCTCACTCTTTGACAGTCTAGGAGAAACCAGTCTTTCGAGAAGGTACAATCTTCCTACTCTACGGCCTATCCCAACAAGCTTCTCTGTCTTGGGATCCTGTATCACACAGCCAGAAGAGAAGAAGTAAATGTTAAATCCCTGATTACATAATTGTCCAATTGATATAAGGTTCATTCTTATCTTTGGAACAAGTAACACATCAGATATATGTATCTTGTCAGAGATTTTAATCTGACCAATATGACTGGCAGCTAGTTCAGATCCATTTGCAGTTTGGATTGTAGGTATAATAATAGGACTTTTCTGCTCAAATATGCTAGAATCAAATGTCATATGGTTAGAGGCACCTGAGTCAAGAAACCAATCATTTGAGAAGCTACCTGCGAAAGTAGATAGTGCAGATGCTGCTGTAGAGTTATTGTTGCCCATTGAAA
>NW_020631215.1:0-551 GCF_003573695.1 Papaver somniferum
ATGGAATGCGACCGTTCCTAAGGATATTGGTGCATATGACGCTGCTGAGCTACTTGCTGCAAAGCAAAACTCCGACGGTTTGAATGCCATCATACATTCCATTACCCCAGATCTTCAGCACCATGTGACTACGTGCACTCGGTCTAAAGATGCTTGGGATATCTTAGAAACCGTATTCGAAGAAAATACCAGTAAAAAGGAAGTCGGGCTTCAAAACCTAATTTCCGACTGGGAAAACCTTCGTATGGCAGATGAAGATTCGTTTGATGAGTTTAATCACAAAGTGTCTGAAATTGTTAATGCATCTTTTGCATTGGGTAAGACTATTCCTGAAAAGGACATTGTGATGAAAATTCTCAGATCGTTACCATCTAGATACGATTATAAGAAACATGCCATCGTTGAAGGAAATAACCTTGATGCTCTCTCCAGAAAAATGTTGGTTGGGAAGCTAATGATCTTTGATCATGAGCATACATCCAAAATTGGAAAGGATGTTGCCTTAAAAGCACAAAGGAACACTAAATTACTTGACAAAAGTAAAAGTGTTT
>NW_020631215.1:562-1000 GCF_003573695.1 Papaver somniferum
ATACATCCAAAATTGGAAAGGATGTTGCCTTCAAAGCACAAAGGAACACTAAATTACTTGACAAAAGTAAAAGTGTTTATGTCTCTGAGGATGATCTTTCTGAGACTGATTCATCAGATGAAGATCTTGACAAATCAGTCTCTATGATCACAAGACAGTTTAGGGATCTTCTATTGAAGAGAAGTAAACGGTTTTCCAGAGACAAACCTAGGTCGTCAGTTAAACCTCACAATCGCATTCCACCTAAAAACAAGGATGCTGACGAGGATGATGACGAGGATATGCCACAATGCTTTAAGTGTAAAGGTTTTGGTCATTTTGCAAATGAGTGTCCGAACCGTAGAAAATACACTGGAAACAAAGGTCTTGTTGTAACCCTTGATAAAATGTCTGATCACTATGATTCCAATGAAGACGAAAAATCAAGTGTTGCACTTC
>NW_020631216.1:0-327 GCF_003573695.1 Papaver somniferum
TTAATTATTTATTATAGGCTAAAATTAAATATTTGTCAGTGTAATTTAAATATAAAATAATACTATCACTTATGATATGCGATGTTGGAAAGGAAAGGATATTGTATTTAATACCGTTCATTTGAAAATTTAAACTTAAAAAAAAAAAAAATCAAAATAGTGGCATGTCCGGCCCGATCTGGCCTGCCCGTATAAAAAGCAGGCTTTGGGCAGTCTTTGGGTAGCAAATTATCTACTTGTGCCCGGCCTGTCCGGCCTGAATTTGTTTACGGGCTCACAAATATTAAGCCTGGCCTGCCCGGCCTGTCTTAGTTTTTGGGTCGGGCG
>NW_020631216.1:338-1000 GCF_003573695.1 Papaver somniferum
GGGTGGCCCGGCCTGCCCGAATTTACACCCCTAGATTGACAGTTAAGTGTTGCAATTTAAAAAAAAAAAATGGGGCCTAAAATTTAACACTAGTTCTTTCTACTAGCATGTGTTTGCGGGTCAACTAGCAGCGACATTGAAGCGCTGAATGGTTGAGCGTTCAAAAAGTGACCTTAGCGCTGAACCGTTCAGCGCTCACAAAAATCACAAAAATAACACAGATCACAAAAATCACAAAATTTGATTTGACGTATGAAATTTAAACCGCTGAACCAAATAGCGCTGGGCAATGGTCTCAGCTGACGTGGACTGCTAGATTATCACTCCCGTAAGACTTATAAGGTTGCTCTAACTGACATAAACTGCTAATCTAGCTGCTAGATTAAAAGACCATGTGACTTAGTTTTAGCATTGGAGTTGGTCTCTTCGATAAGAAGCGAGATTCTAAATTTTGACCACAAATATGCGAGTCAAGAGAATGACCGACGAAGATGCCTAAACGGCAACCTATAAAACCTACAGACAAAAGTAGGTTTCCCAAGTGTAATGGCCGGTTGAATGCTCGGATATTAATGAGAAAGGGACCTCTTATCTCCCTTTACACTCACAAATCAAAGGCCGTGGCGTACCCGTTAGGTCTTAGCTTTCTCTATTCAAATTTC
>NW_020631217.1:0-368 GCF_003573695.1 Papaver somniferum
ATCTTGATAGAATCTGAATAAGTCATTTATCGAAATTGGTGGATGATCACTACCAGGTATCCGCTTATCCAGCCATATCTTAGTTCTCTTACCATTATCAATCTCCATAAAATAGTTTTATTGAACAACTTGAAGTCCTTTAGAGATGCCATTCCAAATATATGAGCAATTTTAGCCTCAACTGTTTGATGAAGAATGTCACCTATTTTGAAGTATTTGCCTCCAAGAAGTTGCATCCAAAGTTGCTCCTGTTTATTGCAGAGCTTCCATGTTAGCTTATTGAGTAAGGCTAGATTGAATTTTTCCAAATCTGTGAAAGCTAATCCTACAATATCGTTTGGTTTGTAGTAAAGCTTCCATTTTACCTC
>NW_020631217.1:418-1000 GCF_003573695.1 Papaver somniferum
CCCCCCCCCCCCCCCCCCCCCCCACACACACACACACACTTTCCCCACCGCCACCCCAAGAAAAGAAAAAAAGAAAAAAATCTTCTTTGAATTGAGATTAGCTGATTAATAAGTTGATTTGGAAACTTGAAGGTGTTGATAAACCGGAACAGAATTGGGAACATGTTTAATCATTGTTGCTCTATCTGCCTGAGTAGAGAAATTGAAGACCATATGGATAACCTATCTTCAAAATTCTCCTTGATGGCTTTAAAAGACTCTTTCTTAGAATGACCCAAAAGAAGTGGTGAACCTAAGTATCTTTCTTTTGCATTCACAGTCTTGACTCCAAGAGTGCAAATAAGAGATTCAGCAACTCCGGGTTTGGTATGCTTGCTGAAATGTACTGCAGATTTATCAAAATTTATGACTTGGCCAAATTGTGTGCTGAAATTATGAAAAAGCTCTAGAAGATTGTTAACTGAAGAAAGATTTGCTTAAGTGAAAATCAATCAATCATCTGCAAATACCAAATGATTAATGGTTGGTGAATTAGCAGCCACTTTAATACCTTTGATTTTGTTGTTTTGCTGAGCAGCAATG
>NW_020631218.1:0-391 GCF_003573695.1 Papaver somniferum
ACTCCTTTGTTTCAACAAAAACTCATGGATTCTCCATAACTTCACGGGTTCATGAAAAATAATATTAAAAAGTAGGAAAAGGTGTGCGGGACCGGGCAACATAGCAAGCCGGCCATGCCCTAGCCGTGGCCGGTCCCATACCTTGCAATCCCTAGTCTTTTATAATTATTATTTTCCTCAATTCATGAAACTCCTTGGTTTGAGAAAAAATCATGATTTCGTCATAACTTCTCAAATTTTGCTCGAATCATGAAAAACCAAAAGCCAACATGGTCACACGACCGGCTAGCCTCTCATGGCAATTTTAAATGTTAGAATACTCTTACTTTAATATTTACAAAATATTGATCAATTGAGCATACATGCTCATTCCAACAAAAATCAAGAATTT
>NW_020631218.1:402-1000 GCF_003573695.1 Papaver somniferum
AATACTCTTATTTTAATATTTACAAAATATTGATCAATTGAGCATACATGCTCATTCCAACAAAAATCAAGAATTTCAGTCAAGATGAAACTCTTCTGAAAATTCACAATGTTTCTCGAACGCACATCAGAAAATACTGAAACTCTCAGTACGGAGACACGGACACCATGGAAACACGTGCATGCCTTCATGACCGACCATAGTCATTCGTAGGGCTTGCACAAAGCCGGTCCCACACGTTTTCATAATTCTGACCTAATTTGCTCAATTGCTCATATTGGGGCCAAACTCTCTCCAACCAACCCGGGGATTGCTCAAACGGCCGAAAACTGGTCCTGTGACCACCAAGAGCCGGTCCCATGCTCTCTTGGTCGGTCCCCATCTTTCATACCTAGGTTTTATCACCTAATGATGAACCCAGCAATATTTCAGTAAATGATGAAATCAGCATTAATCATCATTCCTTCACCGACTGGTCAACTCAAGACCCTGGTGCACGCTCACTTGAGCATTCAGGAACCACACGGTCGTCCATCATCCCATGTGGTCGGTTCTTATTCACTCATGACCAATTTTCAGCAATTCGTCAATTGATGAA
>NW_020631219.1:0-123 GCF_003573695.1 Papaver somniferum
ATCCTTCATTGACAGCTTAGGTTAAGTTTTTAAGCACTCCTACTCCCTGTGGACTGATCCCTCTCTTACCTTCTATACTAAAACTTGGCCTTGTATACTTGCAAGTCTTTTGTGTGTCTTTTC
>NW_020631219.1:317-602 GCF_003573695.1 Papaver somniferum
GTGAACCAAGCCTGCTGCTGCCAAGCCAAGCCTGCTGCTTCATCTGCGAACTGGGCTTCTGGGCTGCTGCATCTCAACAAGTTGCTGGGCTCGTCCAACTGAGGTGGGCTTGTGCCACCATTACTGCTGGGCTTCACCTCTTCAACTGAGCTGGGTTTCGTTGATGTTGTTGCTGCTGGGCTCTGTTCCACCTGTTGTTGCTGGGCTTGAGCGTGAGCTGCTTAGGACGATCCTAAAGCCCAACTGGGCTGTGCAACTAAAAGGGGACCAAAAGCCTATTTTTGG
>NW_020631219.1:802-1000 GCF_003573695.1 Papaver somniferum
CCAAACAACCAAATACCTATACCCGCAAAACAAACACACCCTTCTTCCCAAAACCATCGACTCCATCTTCTCCATTCCTCTACAGCGACCATCACCTCCACCATGTCCGCTCAACCACCTCTGTCACTGTACCCCATCAATCAGCCACCCCCTCCATCACTAAAGGACACCACCATGATACTCTCTAGCTCCTTCTCT
>NW_020631220.1:0-1167 GCF_003573695.1 Papaver somniferum
AAAAAAAAAAAAAAAAAAGAGATTCAGTTACCTCTTGTCAGGCTATGTTTCTCTTTCCTTTTGTTTCTTCATTGTACAGGACTTGGTAGTATTCTTTGTTTCTTAACAGGGTGTGTTAAGAAGAAAATCTATGATGTCAATGTATAGAAAGCAGTAGTTGCGTGTTAATATACATACAATTAATGTTAAGATGAACTACCTAACATTTCTCTAACCTCACCCAAAGAAACTACCCTTTCATTTTGCAATGCTATATTCTCTATCCATATATCAAGGGGCAAACCTAAAGTCAAACAACAAAAATATTAAACCACAAATCAAAGAAATTGGGAATCCAATCCGCCTGGCTAAACAACTTGCATAACGTTTCAGATCAACCAAACACAAGCAAAGAACTATACACGGCTTCTCAACACACATTCCAACAAATTTTAGACTGCACCTCGGTTCAGATTTTACTAAGAAACAGACCTTTTTCTTTCTATCATATTAAACAACTGATGAATAATATATGATAATCCATGAATATATGTTTATCCAGATCTCTCCCTCCGGCAAATTCCTTCAGCCCTCGAGGCCAACTATTTCGTGCAGGGTGCAATATGGTTTTCTTGCACTGAAATAGAAGACAAAATAACAACAATATATACATTTATAAATATATTTGATTACCTACGACTTCTACCCTTCCCCTTCGTTTTAAAGTACTTCTATTTGTAGGGCCTACAACTATAACACTAAACAGCCTGACATGCACCATAACACACTAAGACCACAACTATAACACAATAACCGCAAGTTACCCAACCACTGATGCTGATGGATGAAATAAATTACTAAAATAAGAAAAGTAAATCATATTTAACTGGTTAAAATCAGATAGACTATGCATTCTTCAGATTTTATTGCAGTACAAACTAGTATACTTTGAGAAATAATTGAAAGTGAAACTAAAAGAAACTGAGATTTTACATGAAATCATGTAAAAAGTACAACACAGAGAGAGAGAGTAGTTGAGCAAAAATACCTTCAAGCATCAAATCAAGGCTACTGGGAAAAGAGAAACTCTTGGCCTGCAACCACTCAGCAAGAGCTTCAAGACCCACACCCTTCTTCAACAATCATATTAATTAACAGACAGAAAAGACAAAAAAAAAAAAAAAAAAA
>NW_020631221.1:0-651 GCF_003573695.1 Papaver somniferum
TCTTTGTACGTTTCACATATGGTGCAATGTGAGGAAAAAATGTCAACCGATAATTCAACCACTTAAGTTGAAATAATTAGAGAATATTGCTAAGCTACCGTTGGAGACACGAGTAAAGAAAAAGAAGGAATTCTTGAAAGCATATGAACATAATGAGATGTTGCGGGCAGCTTTCCAAGGCGAATGGGAAGCTTTGATATGGTCAATCACCGAGGATGTCTATGAAGAAAATTTTAAAATGCTTATTAAGCATTGGAAGACCTCCTACCCCGATGTCATTACTTACTTGGTCAAATATGTGTTGGAACCTAATAAAGAAAGGTTCGTGAGTTGTTTCACAAATCGGCACAAACACTTCGACAACCAAGCCGCAAGTATGGTAGAGTCGGCTCATTATCGGTTGAAGAAGAACCTTTTTGGTTGTGTTGACACTTTTGTCACGGTTTTTGATGCAATTGATGAATATTTCAAAAGTGATGTTGTGAGAATTAAAACCGCGTTCGAGCATGACCTTATGTTTAGACACAAGAATTATGGTACTAATTGGCTACGGAAATTAACTTATAGAGTCTCCCATCTATGCATCGACTTGTTGATGAAAGAATTGGATTCGATTAAGACATTAGGCGCCACCTTGGAGGAAGAGTGTGT
>NW_020631221.1:662-1000 GCF_003573695.1 Papaver somniferum
TATGCATCGACTTGTTGATGAAAGAAGTGGATTTGATTAAGACATTAGGCGCCACCTTGGAGGAAGAGTGTGTTTGTACAATGAAGAAATCTATGGGACTTCCATGCCGCCATGACCTACTTCGGTACAAGGATGGTATCATACCATTTGAGGATATTGATCATTTTTTGAAACAATTAAGCTTCGATCCTCTCCCAACCGAAGACGATGAGGATGATCTAGAGATATGGGACACGAAAAATGGGAAAAAATTGGCGAAGATGTATAGGAATATGTCCCGACCTCAAAAGAAATTCCTATGGGACAACATGATGTCGGTCATGTATCCTTTCACCCAA
>NW_020631222.1:0-117 GCF_003573695.1 Papaver somniferum
GAGAGGTGTATCCTCTTGGGAGAGGAATTCATTGTACATCTTGAGGGTACGGCGGCTGATGTTGGTGCACCTCCATCATGCTTCCTTTGCCTCGGTTTTGGAGAAGTCGTTCAAGGT
>NW_020631222.1:317-618 GCF_003573695.1 Papaver somniferum
AATGCAATTCTAGGTTGAGTTGAAGACCTTGAGCATATATTAGAATGGGAGGAAAATCAGCTTGCTCACTGATATGCCCCTAGTATTGACTGTCTTTTGACAGCACAGTCAATCACAGGCATACCAGAGCATTGATTACTTCCCATTGCTCAAGCAAAACAGGCATCAAGATAAATATCCTAGCAATACATCATTCAACAGTGCACTAGGCTTCATCTGAGCCCTAACTGAAGAACTAGAACATGTTTAACACATTAAATAACTGGAATTGAAACTTTGAACATAAACAGAGCATTGAACT
>NW_020631222.1:629-1000 GCF_003573695.1 Papaver somniferum
ACCCATCATCCCTATTTATACAACAATCAAAAACCCCAAAAATTCCCAATTCAATGAAATTAGGGTTTGCATAGAAAAATGAAATTAGGTTTTACCTAATCACTGATAGCACTCAATAGCTTCGACCCAATCTTCCTTGTCATCTTCTCTTGCTTCCCATACCTCCAAATGCTCTCCTAACTCACCTAATTTACCAATTTTTCACACGTTAGGGTTTTGAGAAAAACGTGTATAAAAATGGGAAATTAGGTGGCTAGATAGGTTGTAATGATGGTAGTGGAGATGGGTTATGGTGTTTGGTTGATTTGAGAGGAGATGGTGGTTGTGGTGGTGGTTGAGCGGGGCAGTGGAGGTGATGGTGGTGGCAGAGT
>NW_020631223.1:0-601 GCF_003573695.1 Papaver somniferum
AGTTTGGTTATTTAGTTTGTACTCCATAAGTTTTCTTTCTTATGTTGAGTACATGTACGGTTAAGGTTTTCATATTCTATGATGAACTTAGTCGGGGTTCCATAAATTCTCTTATGTTGAGCCCAAAATAATTAAATTGATTACTTCAATGATTAGTTTGGTTATTCGTATTCCAATTGGATTAATTATAGGTTCTCTTGTAATTAATCTAGTTGAATTTTCATATATTCCACAAGTTCTTGTGTTGAGTATATGAAAGGCTACACTATCATGTTCTATTGGTTAATGTAGTCATATATTCCGTAAGGTTTTCCTTATGTTGAGTATTTGAACGGTTAAGTTAGTCATCTCCGTATGATTGACTTAGTCGTAGCTCCGTGAGTTTACTTATGCTGAGCACTTTCAATTAAATTGATCACTTTTGTGGTTTGATTTAGTGACGTATTCCAAATTAAATTAATCATGGGTTTACGTGTGATTAATTTGGTTGAGTTTTGGATATAGAAAATCATTCTCATGGTTTTTGGTGTCCAATAAAAAATCCTTCTTTTCTTTCGAAATTAAGGTCGCTCTTGTTGTTCTCTCGGGAATGACATCAAAT
>NW_020631223.1:607-1000 GCF_003573695.1 Papaver somniferum
AAAAATCCTTCTTTTCTTTCGAAATTAAGGTCGCTCTTGTTGTTCTTTCGGGAATGACATCAAATAGGGGATAGTTCTTTTGAACTTGTGCTTAATGGTAATATCTTGCGGGGAGTGCGGCTGTGGAATTTTATAGGGGTTATCTTGTATCTTAAGTCTCCTTGATGAATGATGTTAGCTTCGGCTATAAGATTGCATCTAAATTAAGATGATGTGTTTTCTTTCTTTTGGTCATGAAATGTCTTGTGTGGAAATTTCATAACAATCCCGTTCTTGTACCTTTGCCAATTTTATTGACAAAAAGAGGGAGAAATATTGGAGTTCACACAACAAATACATATGGTTTTCGTATCATTGTGTAAGGGGGAGTGGTTTCCATGATCGAGATGGAGT
>NW_020631224.1:0-433 GCF_003573695.1 Papaver somniferum
TCAATTCAAACATTTTTTGTGCCAATGTATCCATAACATCAATGGAGAAACAAGAGTGGACATCGCTAGGATATCTCATCGTCTCGAAAATGTTGAAACGTATTGTTTCTCCATCAAACTCCATAGTTAGCGTTCCCTTGTCCACATCAATAATGGTTTTCGCCGTTTTCATGAAGGGACGCCCAAGTAGCAATGGAAGAGACGAGTCCGGTGACCCTTCATTCATCTCTAACACGCAAAAGTCAGCTGGAAATACTAATTAATTAACCTGCACAAGAACATCCTCAACAATACCCATTGGGTAAACATTAGAGCGATCGGCTAATTGCAATACAATTCCAGCCTTTTTAAGAGGACCTAACTCAAGTGAATTGTACATAGATGCAGGCATAACATTAACGGATGCACCTAAATCCAACATAGCTTTGTTAAA
>NW_020631224.1:444-1000 GCF_003573695.1 Papaver somniferum
ACTCAAGTGAATTGTACATAGATGTAGGCATAACATTAATGGATGCACCTAAATCCAACATATCTTTGTTAAATGTGGTGTTACCAATTGTGACTGGAATGTCAAAGCTACCGGGATCCTTACATTTCAGTGGGAGCTTGTGTTGTAAGATTGTCGAAGCATTCTCCCTCACACTTAGCACTCCATTACCTTTGAGCCTTTGCTTATTGGTACACAAGTCCTTCAATACCTTCGCATACTTGGGAACTTGCTTGATAGCATCAATGAGTGGTATGTTCACATGGATCTTTTTAAGAATGTCTAAGATCTCCTTTTCTAGTTCCTCCTTCTTGGAACTTGCAAATCTGCGAGGAAAAGCTATAGGAGGAACATAAGTGGAAACCAGAGTTTTAGAGTTAGGAATAGGTACCTCGGGTGTTAGGGGAATTTTATCCCTCTTTTTCTCCAAAAACGGCTCCATGGGGGCTTTTTCTTTACCCAAATCAGTAACTTCGGGTTGCACAAGTTGTTTACCGCTTCTCAATGTAATAGCATTGACACCCTCTTTTGGGTTGAT
>NW_020631225.1:0-257 GCF_003573695.1 Papaver somniferum
ACCAAAAGACAAATTCATAATGCCAGTTCGACAATTAATGATCGCATTGGATGTTGCTAAAAATGGGCGACCTAAAATCACTGGTATCTGGTTCTCTGGGTCAGGGACAGGTTGGGTATCTAGGATAACAAAATCCACTGGATAAATAAACTTGTCGACCTCAATAAGAACATCCTCGATCACACCACGAGGAATTTTAACGGACCTATCAGCTAACTGAAGTGTCATCTGGGTAGGTTTCATATCACCAAGTCCTA
>NW_020631225.1:362-549 GCF_003573695.1 Papaver somniferum
CTAAAAATGGGCGACCTAAAATTACTGGTATCTAGTTCTCTGGGTCAGGGACAGGTTGGGTATCTAGGATAACAAAATCCACTGGATAAATAAACTTGTCGACCTCAATAAGAACATCCTTGATCACACCACGAGGAATTTTAACGGACCTATCAGCTAACTGAAGTGTCATCTGGGTAGGTTTCAT
>NW_020631225.1:613-983 GCF_003573695.1 Papaver somniferum
GTTCTCTGGGTCAGGGACAGGTTGGGTATCTAGGATAACAAAATCCACTGGATAAATAAACTTGTCGACCTCAATAAGAACATCCTTGATCACACCACGAGGAATTTTAACGGACCTATCAGCTAACTAAAGTGTCATCTGGGTAGGTTTCATCTCACCAAATCCTAGCTTGAGGTACACATGGTATGGAAGTAAATTCACACTGGCTCCTAAGTCAAGCAAAGCTTTCTCAACACGGTATTTACCTATTGTGCAAGAAATGGTAGGGGACCCTGAGTCTTTATACTTAGGAGTAGTGGTATTCTGAATAATGGAACTCACGTGACTAGCTAGGAAGGCTTTCTTTTGGACACTAAGCTTACGCTTTCGT
>NW_020631226.1:0-386 GCF_003573695.1 Papaver somniferum
GGCAGGAGCCCATAGGAAACTCCAGCTCAATGAGTTGGACGAGATTCGTATAGATGCTTATGATAGTGCGAAGGAGTATAAGAACAAAATGAAACTTGTGCATGCTAGAAATATTTTATGGAAGTCATTTTCTCCAGGTCAAAAAGTTCTTCTGTATGATACTCGTTTACATCTTTTCCCTGGGAAGTTAGGTTCTCGATGGACGGGTCCTTTTATTGTTCGCACTGTTTTTACTCATGAAGCTGTTGAAATCGAGACACCGGATGGTAGTAGTTCTTCGAAGGTTAACGATCAGAGATTGAAACCCTTTTTAGAGCCCTTTCCTACAGGTGATGTTGAGGAGGTCCCTCTGGAGGACCCTGTTTACCCTTGATTGACCATCGAGG
>NW_020631226.1:447-1000 GCF_003573695.1 Papaver somniferum
TTTTTAGTTGCACTTTTGAAACTTCTAGCGTCACATGGTATCCGGTTAGCTAAGTTTACATACTGTTTCTCACCGAAAAGATAGAAATTGGAATGCTAGGGATAACAACCTTTTGAGACATTAGAGAACAAGACATTGAGATCCTTGAAATTCAGGAGAGAACTTGTTCCTTTTAGAGGGTAACCGTGATGTACCTAACCATACATGATGGAAAGGAAAGTAGGTCAGAAAATGCCAGAAAGACAAAGCAACCTCACAATGTAGTCTTAGTTACTGGATTGAGACTCTCACTCAGTATAAACTTATCATCATCAACAAGCGAAGCGACATCAAAATCTATGAAGAAAGTTGAAGACGTTTTTAGGTTTAGAAGCAACAATAGAAAAGAATAATTCAAAAATCAAAGTTGAAGTGATAAGAGCAAATGATATAAGTTGTTAGAATTCATGATACCAAGATATCACAAGTTGCGAGATCCAAGTTTTGAAAGTCCTTCTCTCATGGCCATGTAAATTGTTGTCTTGTAATTTTTGTTTCCAAAAAAATAAAAATC
>NW_020631227.1:0-237 GCF_003573695.1 Papaver somniferum
GTTTAACATATACATGGAATATATTCATGAGGAATATTTCCAGTATATGGATGGATTCGTCGTTCTTACGACGTTTCCGACTTATAGCAGTCCACTGACCGCCAGGTTTCTATATTGGACCAGGTATATGCCTCGAAGTCGGCGAAAATGTGACTGTTTAACATATACAGGGAATATATTCCTGAGTAATCTTTCCGGTATATGGCTGGATTCGTCGTTCTTACGAAGTTTCCGACT
>NW_020631227.1:437-755 GCF_003573695.1 Papaver somniferum
GTTTCCGACTTATAGCAGTCCACTGACCGCCAGGTTTCTATATCGGACCAGGTATATGCCTCGAAGTCGGCGAAAATGTGACTGTTTAACATATACATGGAATATATTCCTGAGGAATCTTTCCGGTATATGGCTGGATTCGTCTTTTTTACGAAGTTTCCGACTTATAGCAATCCACTTACCGTCAGGTTTCGATCTCGGACCAGGTATATGCCTCGAAGTCGACGAAAATGTGTTTGTTCAACATATACGGGGAATATATTCCTGAGGAATCTTTCCAGTATATGGCTGGATTCGTCGTTCTTACGAAGTTTCCGA
>NW_020631228.1:0-267 GCF_003573695.1 Papaver somniferum
GACGACGATTACAATATCGTCTCGACCCCTCGGGTTCGTACATGACATAGGAGTCGTGGCCCGAGTCGACTTCAACGGTTCATCCCCCGTCTGGTACGGGAGGTAAGTCCATCGAAACACTCGCGAATCTCCTGTAAGCGAGTTACTGTATTCCTTAAGGTGATTCATTGATTGAGGACGAATTTGGACTGTTTTTAAATTCCTAGTAAAGGGCAAGGCCTGGCCAATACAAGATAAGGGTTCGGATTTCATCACCGCTCCCTTCTT
>NW_020631228.1:321-462 GCF_003573695.1 Papaver somniferum
CCCGCTTTACGAAAACGAAACCAAACGCGAACCTAAGCTTAAAATTTTGACTAGAACGAGACCTATAGGGTAACGAGCTTAGTAGGAAAGTCGTTCGAAAAATATTGGTTACTCTTTTAGCATACTTCAAAGTTCATGATG
>NW_020631228.1:662-1271 GCF_003573695.1 Papaver somniferum
AAGTTCATGATGATTTCTGTGAGTTGTATGCGTGATTGCGCCGCCTTGTGATAGCGGTGAGGCCTTGGGTATCAAAGCTCCACTGAGCTTCCCTCGCCTCAATTCAACTTACTTTGTCTCGGATTGATTCCAGAGGGGTTTTCTTAAATTGTAACGAATTCCCTTTCGAAGGATTAGAAGCTGGTCTAGAAACAATCTAAGTGGAACCATCATGCTTGTTGTTTGCTAGATTTTATAGGTTTGATTTGGTCGAGTCAGCCTTGTTTGTGATTGTGTAGAATTCCTCTGCAATTAAGAATGTCGAACTGGTATGATAGAAGCTAATACAATGAGTATCGATCTGAATTTGAATATGGACATCATCATTTTTATGACCATGGTGTGAATAGTAGTTGAGAACGCCAACCTTTTCAAGGTTATGGTTAATTACTATCCACACGCGAATTGGTCTTACGAGCAAGAAAATCAGGAACACTGTAGTACTGGTTACTCGCTTTTGGAAACTAGTCCTGATTATGATATTTCTGAACCTGTTCCATCTCTAGAAGAGACCCAACAACGGATTGAAAGGACGTATAAACGTTTAGTTGCAATGAATAGTTCAAAAGA
>NW_020631228.1:1282-1566 GCF_003573695.1 Papaver somniferum
TACTATCCACACGCGAATTGGTCTTACGAGCAAGAAAATCAGGAACACTGTAGTACTGGTTACTCGTTTTTGGAAACTAGTCCTGATTATGATATTTCTGAACCTGTTCCATCTCTAGAAGAGACCCAACAACAGATTGAAAGGACGTATAAACGTTTAGTTGCAATGAATAGTTTAAAAGAAGAGTGTACACGATATTCTGAGATGATAAACGAGAGTGGTGAACGTATAAGTGTTATGCTCAGTGAAATTCAGGCACGTCTAGAGGCAGAAAATGAACAGTT
>NW_020631228.1:1766-2000 GCF_003573695.1 Papaver somniferum
TTATATTCCAAATGTGTCGAATATTAAGTTGTGAGACTAAACCTAAATGCTTTAGGAAATTAGAATCGACACATTTGCTTAAGAATGACCACTACTCTCATTGTGGTCAATTATGTAAGTCGAATCTTATTGACTTAGAGGATCCTCAGTTATTTAGGTTATTATTGTGCGCTTCTAAGATCATATTTGAGTTTTTCCATACTCTAGGACCTGATGATTCGGATCCCACCTATG
>NW_020631229.1:0-386 GCF_003573695.1 Papaver somniferum
ATTAGATTCAAGCTAATATCTTTCAACCGTTAGATCGAACTTAGCTTGTTATACACAAATGAAATGCACGTCCATTTAGGTTTGTGTAACCGTACCCAAACGTGTACACTTAGTTGGTTCAACAGTAGTTAACCAAATGGTCAGCCATATGAGCACTTTCATATCAACCTTATTCATCTTCGCCATAACTAGTTCAAATGACTCAAAAGAACTAGTTAGAGAGTTGTTCAATTGCTTAGATCTCATAGAAGTATATAAGACACAATCGAAGCAAAAACAATCTTGATTCACTCGAATCGATTCATGAACATTATGGTCACGATTTTCAAATATGCATTCCTTAGTTCATATATGTCTTAGTTCGTGAATAAACCGTTTTTAGAAAA
>NW_020631229.1:397-1000 GCF_003573695.1 Papaver somniferum
CAAATATGCATTCCTTAGTTTATATATGTCTTAGTTCATGAATAAACCGTTTTTAGAAAATTACCCACTTAAGTATGCATACCGGTACGCATACTTAAGTACCCGGCTTAAGTTTGTTTTCAGTTCACAAACTCTAGCAGAAATTCACGGGATGTGAACTTTCGGCAGTACGCGTACGGGTACGTGGACTTTAGTTCTGGTTATCCTGAGCAGCAAAGTACGCATACTTTGGTTCAAGGATTATGGACTTACACATGTATGAGTTCACATACAATGTTTATATCTGTTCAAGGATATTATTCTAAACTCTCATTTCAATCATTGAAACACTCTTAGAGGATTTTAGATAGAGGTTATTCACACACTATTTTTCATCAAAGCAATTTTCAAGATATTGAAATAACCAGCATGACTTTCGTCACTTGTAAAGATGAACTTGGCCAAAGCGAAATCTTAACAACACATATTTCGAGAAATAGATAAGCGAGATGAACTCGGCTCGAAATAGCAAATGTGTATAATCGAAGTCTATATAGCAATAAGACTTTTTATCAAGATAGAATATAGACTAGGTAGACTTTTGAGTGATAGATAAGTTCAAGT
>NW_020631230.1:0-410 GCF_003573695.1 Papaver somniferum
CCTCATACCTAATAAAAGGCAAAACCTGGATCATTATGAAGTAAAATAAGACACCCCTTAACTACGTATTTTTTAATTGGCTAAAATTACCCCTACAATGATTAACACTAAATGATTAGATTAGTTAAAATACTAGAATTAGTTAGTTGATTTATATGAGTGGATTTGAAAATAATTGAGAGTAAGAAAGAGTATGAAGTAGTAGAGGAAGTTTTGTGGGGAAAGTTGTGTGTTTTGTGAAATTTGGGATATGAGTGATTCTAATCCGGATTTTGAAGTGGGTGAGTCTTATAATTTTCCTCCTACATATGAGTACTTGTATGATGATCTACCAAATCATGATCAAATGGATTATTTGCATGATTCTCACTTTTATGTTCCTCAAACACAAGATGGATATGGAAGTGATG
>NW_020631230.1:421-948 GCF_003573695.1 Papaver somniferum
GATCAAATGGATTATTTGCATGATTCTCACTTTTATGTTCCTCAAACACAAGATGGATATGGAAGTGATGACCGTCTAGAACCAAACGTAGAATCCAATGATCAAGAAGAAGAAAAGGGAGATGAAAGTAATCGGGTACACAACTTAGTGGTGAAGATTGAGATTTTTCCATGCAAAAAGATGGATTTTTTTTCTCACTTTTCCTGCCCAGTATCGGCATGGTCTACATTACATAATGCCACGATTTTTCATGAGCAGTGTTTAATCGGCAAGGTCAAAAATATGAACCATGCCGACTATAATATTTTTGCAGCACAGGAGACTTAATTTGAAACATGCTTAAGTCGGCATTTTTTTTTGATACGTCGACTCTGCCGACTGTAGTATGGTCGGCACTGTGTTATTCTTCGACCAAGCCGGTTGTTCTTTGGTCGTTGTTGTTTTACATATCGACCCTGACGAATATTGTAGTACATATCAACTAACTTGTGATGTTTTGTATATTGCATTGGTACCGATGACGGATC
>NW_020631231.1:0-402 GCF_003573695.1 Papaver somniferum
AAAAAAAACAAGAAATCAAAGATTTTGATCTAAGAATCAATTACCTGCTACTAGTTTGTTCTTCGATTTTGTGTTCACATTTCCTAAAATCCATCATAAAGGGAAATCATCACCATTAACTCAATGGAAAGGAAATCGAGTAGAGAAAAAAGATCAAGAAAGTTCTTCACCTGCTGTTGTTGTTTCTTGAGTACTCATCTCGAGAGTGGGGATTTTCCACCAGAAAGAATTAAAGTATATGATGGCTGATATATATGCACTGCCAAGTTTACACTATGGATACACTTTATTTATACACGCGTCTACATCTCAATCGTCTAATTCTGGCGCTCAATTTTCTTAGGTTCAAATTTCGATTTGGGTGTTTGGCAACCTTCCCCTTAGAAGTCATTTTTCGACTTA
>NW_020631232.1:0-1000 GCF_003573695.1 Papaver somniferum
AAGCTAAACCGGCTTAGCGCAGGCTCAAGAATAGCAAGGACCTTGTTCCATGGGCAATGGAAACCCATCTCAGTGCAGTGAGAACCAAACCAACTTGGCTTTGATTAGAGGAAATATTTCAATAAATATTTCTTGCATGGTCTTAGTCAATACTTGCGCAAATTTGCGAGCTAGTTAAACCTAAACCGGTTAGTGTAGGCTCAAGAATAACAAAACCTTGTTCCATGGGCAATGGAACCCCAATATCAGGACAATGAGAGTTCCTTGTACAAGGAAAATAAATATATTTTATAATAACGTTTTGTTGGTCGATCTGGAGCTACAACAAAAGAGAAAAATAATAAAAATTTGCGAAGAAGATTTTATTGAGAAAATTGCACGAGTAAGCTTTGTTGGAGAAGAAGTTAAAGCGAGAATTAAAAAAAAAAAAAAAAAAAAATTAGATGGAGTTAAAAAAATGCATGCAGAAATTTTGTTGGTACAAGAGCGAAAATGGAAATATATATGTATTACGTATTGTAGATGGTGGATTTCCAACAAGGGATAAAATCGTACACTCGTGATTATACGGGCCTCTGATCCAGCAATCAGACGTGATTATCGAGGCACGAGTCTCTCATGAATTCTCAACGGAGAGTACTTTCTCTCAGAGTACATGTAGATATGTAGTCTCACAGCCGGACAACGACATATCTCATGAATACTGAACACTTTCAGTGATTATTTCTATATAGTATCACGAGATGGACGGCTCCTAGACAGCTTGCTCTGCTAGTATACAGCGATAACGTCTTCAGGAACAAACAACGAGTTTACCCTGACTATTTAAATGATATGACTTACCGACAATCTCATATTGGGATAATTAATGCTCCTAGACAGCTTGCTCTGCTAGTATAGAGCCACAAAGTTAATTATTCCTAATTAAGATTAATTCTGTCATGACATTCACTACTGAATCCCCAGAATAATCTATTATTGCTCCTATTCCATGGTCGAA
>NW_020631233.1:0-473 GCF_003573695.1 Papaver somniferum
CAATATTTGTTCACTTTAGCTATCAACATTTATTTGAGAATTATACCTCTGTCTCAACAGACACGTTCAATTCATGAGTCTCAGAACATTTGCAAATCACGTTCAACTCAACAATACATGGAATCATCGTCCCACGAAGTCAGCAACTGACTAACTAAAACCACGAGACATCAATCGTGTCACATGGGGGATATTAACTAGGGTTTTGGTCTGGCGGTCTACGACACGTCTGTTCATACACACTATGAGAATGTGAGCAAGTCGTGCAATCAGTTGGAGGAGTTAGGAAAGTAGTGGATGGAAAATCAACCAAGTCTCTGCATGATGAGCAACTGGTTTTGACACGATTTCCCACTTCCCCACTCTTTGACTCCAGCAACTGTTACACTTCATGGGATCAAGGTGTTTACAATTCCAGCAATATAAAAGGTCTCTGAATCATGATTGAAAAAGACAATAATTTCTCGACAAAA
>NW_020631233.1:484-1000 GCF_003573695.1 Papaver somniferum
CTTCATGGGATCAAGGTGTTTACAATTCCAGCAATATAAAAGGTCTCTGAATCATGATTGAAAAAGACAATAATTTCTCGACAAAAAATTCATACAGACAATCTTTCGTCTACACGAACTCATCATATGATCAATCACTCTCAACTGAGTAAATTCAATCATTCAGAACTTTCTTACGCATAATACACAACACACCTACAATCTCGATCACCATTGATCTCACACATTTCTCAGCTTCCCTCCTACAGATCAACCCATCCTCTCTTGTGACCTAATTTACTCTGGAACGACCATTCTCTTGGTTTAGGTCGGAGTACTACAGATTGATCTCTCAAATTCAAAGCACTACCTTCTTGCAGTGCATCTATGTGAGGTTAAACATTTCGCTCGGTTCAAGGAGTCTCGTCCGAATCGTCGTCTCCTCAGGTCCGTAAAAACCCGCAAATCGTTTTTCCTCATCTACAGTAGTGCATGTCGCACGCTGTAAACCACCAGACTAATACCCTGATGAGTATC
>NW_020631234.1:0-505 GCF_003573695.1 Papaver somniferum
TTCCCTTTAATGACCTTCATGCACCTTTCAAACGGATACATCCATTGAAAGAATACAGGACCACAAATTTGCACTTCCCTGGTAAGATGCACAGTTAAATGAACCATGATGTCTAAAAAGGATAGAGGAAAGTATTTCTCGAGCAAGCACAACGTCACAACGAGATCCGGCTGCAATTTTTCTAGATCTCCCACCTTGATTTCTTTGCTATATATTGCCTGAAAAAGAAATAAAACCTGATAATAACATATCTTGTTGGCTGCGGCATAATTGATTTAATCGCAATGGGCAAAAAATGCTGCATTAGCATGTGATAATCATGCGATTTTAGTCCGATAAGATTTCGATCTTTTCGATTCACCAGGGTTGAAAAGTTTTAACAATACCCTTGTGGAACCTTTATCTCGGATAATGTTGCACAGAACTTGTCCTTTTAATCCGGTTAATGAGTGACATGCTGCCTTTAGTATATATCCCCCTTTGCCATTTTCCCGAGGTTCCAACT
>NW_020631234.1:516-1000 GCF_003573695.1 Papaver somniferum
GTGACATGCTGCCTTTAGTATATATCCCCCTTTGCCATTTTCCCGAGGTTGCAACTCGTCTCTAAAACCCATCTCCTTCAGGTCTATTCGAGCAGCAAGGTGGTCTTTCGACTTAAATTCATTGTTCAACAATGTTCCAACGATACTCTCGCATACATTCTTTTCGACGTGCATGAAATCTATGCAATGATGGACAACATGATACCGCCAGTAGGGGAGGATCCTGAACCATATATTGAACTTTTTTCAGTAGCGCCTTTCGGTCTCCTTCTCCTTCCCCTTTTTTGGGTCGATGGTCTTTTCGATTCTCTTCATCTTTCCACCTCTTCCAGGGTTATCCTGCACGAATTCCACCACAATGTTCTTCCGTCCCTTTCCCCATTTATTATTTATAGACTTTACCTCATTGTATATTTGTGACGGGGTCATAAGTTCCGGAGCCTTTTCAGTTTCATCTTTTCCATTGAACCCCTTCTGATGTCTG
>NW_020631235.1:0-414 GCF_003573695.1 Papaver somniferum
GAAAGTCTCTATGAAGATTGAGTGTTATGCCAACACGATGTTTCTTCAAGCTTTGATGTGGGAGAACTTTAAGAATTATGCACCTACTCCACGTAATGTTCTGCAAGGACCGAATACTGATGCGCGCCATACTTTCCTGAGAAAGATAATGCTAGGATCATGCGTTGGTCCACAAAGCAACCTCGTTCTAAAATACGCTTCATTGATGTGTTAGATGAAGAATCTGAGTTCAATTTTCCCCCGTGGGTGTCAGTCCCTGATTATGTTTCTCAGCCGATGACTTTCAATACTGGAGAAAGCACGAGTTTGATGTCTGGTGCGCATCTGAGTGATGGTGAAAGATATTTCATGTTGAGTTGCATTTCTGGTCATTTGCTATCAGCCACGTTTGGAGAGCTTTCAGTGGAGGAGTAT
>NW_020631235.1:425-1000 GCF_003573695.1 Papaver somniferum
GCATCTGAGTGATGGCGAAAGATCTTTCATGTTGAGTTGCACCCCTGGTCATTTGCTATCAGCCACGTTTGGAGAGCTTTCAGTGGAGGAGTATAATATTGATAGAGCAGCTCGACAAATGGGTATGGATCAGTGTGTTCCAACCATACGGAGAAGGAAGCCATCAATTGAGCAACTCAAGACTCATTTGGATCATACTCACGTGGGAGAGAGTAGCTATTGGTTTCCTGGTTCTGATAGATTCGCATATGTAACCCCAGGTTATGTAGAATTCTGGGATCAACAACTTGGGCGTTTCCGTGGCTTTGTTATATTTCCCAGACCTCAATTCAAGGATCTTCCTTCGACTGAGATGATTTCCAGTCGACCAAGATTGAAGTATCTTTCTGGTGATAAACGAAAGTCGTCTCCAGGATGCTCTCAGGTATGTTTCTTCATATAATCTTCACGAAATTATAAGAACTGTATTCTGATTATATTACTGTATTTCACCACAGGACGGTCGTAATATACGACCTCGAATCGGTGTAGATTTCTCAGAGACTGAGGCGGTTATTCATGGCGGAGAAGGAAGG
>NW_020631236.1:0-153 GCF_003573695.1 Papaver somniferum
CACCTCGAAGTTCTTGACAGTTTCTGCGAGTTGAATGCGTGACTGCGCCGCATTGGATTGGTGAGGTTTTGGGTATCAAAGGTCCACTGAGCTTCCCTCGCCTCGATTCAACTTGCTTTAACTCGGATTGATTCCAGAGGGGTTTGCTCAAAT
>NW_020631236.1:164-461 GCF_003573695.1 Papaver somniferum
AAATTGTAACGAATTCCCTTTCGAAGGATTAGAAGCTGGTCTAGAAACAATCTAAGTGGAGCCATCATGCTTGTTGTTTGCTATAAATCTTTAGGTTTGCTGTGGTAAAGTCGAGTCAGCCTGCTGTGTGATTGCTAGAACCTTCTTGTTAGGATTTTTATTTCTTTTTGAATTTGTTTTAGTGTATGCCCGATTTTGTTAATAGGGCTTGGAAAAGAGATACTCTAGGTCGATTGATTAGCGAAAAACCTAGTAGTTCTTCTGATTTAAGCAGGGAGCTCGAAGACTTTTCTTTGG
>NW_020631236.1:661-937 GCF_003573695.1 Papaver somniferum
ATGAATTTTAGTATGCTTGAGTGCAAACTCGTGTACAGCAATTGGAATTTCGCATCAGGGTACTTCTTCCTGTAGTCAATAAGTATGCCAACCAAGGAGATTCTTTAGTGCCTTCCAAGGTCCTGCGTAGATAGCTAAGGACTGGAGTACAGGTTTTGTGGGTATATCTCTGGTAAGCCCTCCCGAGACTATAACTCGGCCACTAGGGCCACCTAGGGGTTTAAAGGCTTATTGCATACGCTAAATGCAATCGACGATGCCTGCGACAGTGAGTTA
>NW_020631237.1:0-391 GCF_003573695.1 Papaver somniferum
AAATCTGCGAGTCTTTATCAAAGAGTGATAACTTGGATGGTACCAAAGACCAATATCCAAGTGTCAATCAATTTAAATCAACGACCAAAAGGTCAGATATTCTAATTGATTGAACAACGCACAACCTGTGATATTTCAATCATATTAACAAATATAATGCGGAAAAGAAATAACACAGACACCAGAATTTTGTTAACGAGGAAACCGCAAATGCAGAAAAACACCAGAATTTTGTTAACGAGGAAACCGCAAAT
This sequence comes from Papaver somniferum, assembly GCF_003573695.1. Classification (NCBI taxonomy): domain Eukaryota; kingdom Viridiplantae; phylum Streptophyta; class Magnoliopsida; order Ranunculales; family Papaveraceae; genus Papaver; species Papaver somniferum. Next base: position 255 of record NW_020631237.1, read on the forward strand.
GCAGAAAAACCCCGGGACCTAGTCCAGATTGAACACACACTGTATTAAGCCGCTACAGACACTAGCCTACTCCAAACTAACTTCGGTCTGGACTGTAGTTGAACCCCAATCAATCTCACACTGATCCAAGGTACAGT
>NW_020631237.1:402-1000 GCF_003573695.1 Papaver somniferum
ACTGAAAAAGCGGGGGTACAACAACGACACCCAACAATTCGATTAGCAATATGTATGGACAAACTCCAATATACTTTCTAGAGAATCAACTAGACAGTCATACTCAATCTAGAGAAAAGTATATCAAAGAGTCTATATCTCAATCTCTCGATTTGATCTTAACTCAAGCAAATAGAAATCTGTGAGTCTTTATCAAAGAGAGATAACTTGGATGGTACCAAAGACCAATATCCAAGTGTCAATCAATTTAAATCAACAACCCAAAGGTCGGATATTCTAATTGATTGAACAACGCACAACCTGTGATATTTCAATTATATAAACAAATATAATGCGGAACAGAAATAACACAGACACCAGAATTTTGTTAACGAGGAAACCGCAAATGCAGAAAAACCCCGGGACCTAGTCCAGATTGAACACACACTGTATTAAGCCGCTACAGACACTAGCCTACTCCAAACTAACTTCGGTCTGGACTGTAGTTGAACCCCAATCAATCGCACACTGATCCAAGGTACAGTTGCGCTCCTTGCGTCTCTGATCTCAGCAGGATACTACACACTTGATTCCCTTGCTAATCTCACCCCCAACTAAA
>NW_020631238.1:0-522 GCF_003573695.1 Papaver somniferum
CCGAACCACGTAATCTCTTGTGTGATTTATTAACTTTGTTGCACTTACATTATCTTCTCACTTAAATATTTACTTACTGAGTTGTCTCTGTTCTCAGAGTTATCTCTGTTTTCTGAGTTATCTTTGTTCTCTGGGTTGTCTCTATTTGTATGAGATATGTATTTATTTAGCTTATTTGCTTACTTATCTCTGTTTTACAGAGATATTATTGTTTTCTTAGCATGTTCTCTATCGAAGTATCTTTACTTACTTAGTATATGATCTTATGAACAGATCTCATTACGAACGTACTTTTTATTACTCAACAATATCATTTCAACTGAGGTATCCATACTACTTAGTATTGGATTCTCTGAGCTGTTCATATTACGTAGACTATGAGAAAATTAGTAGTCACAATACCCAGAAAACCTGCTCCAACCTCAAAGCGTTTCAGCTTCCGAAGTGTCCAAAGAGCTATGAGGACATAGAGTTTCTGCATGCTAGTAATAAGAAGTTATAAATACCAAAGAACATATTCTC
>NW_020631238.1:533-1000 GCF_003573695.1 Papaver somniferum
TAGATCAACAAACTGGCAAATACAAGGGAACCAGCAGTTGACTACACATAACAATAACCATTTTTTTTTTAACTTAACGGCATGAATAGATCTTTTTTTTTTTTTTTTTTTTTTTTTTTTTTTTTGAGAGCAATCAATAAGCATTTCGCCTCGACTTCTGCCTCACCTAAAAGGATTTTATGATAATTGCACTCAACAAGACGGTTTTTTATGGGTCTCACATGTGTGCAGGTAGGAATGAAGAGAGAAATCCTACACACGTTTAATGGTGGGAAGGAAACCTTCCGAATTATTTCTGGAGACTCCACAAAATCGTGGAAAATAAAGATATTTTTCTGATGATCTCTAAGAAAGGAAATCAACCACTATTACCGAGGATGAGAGTACTTACCACCTTCACATATGATTTCAATGATGATAACACCAATCTAACAGTATCCAATAGAAACGTCTTCCTTCGGATCGTC
>NW_020631239.1:0-259 GCF_003573695.1 Papaver somniferum
CATGATAATGGAATTTTTATTGATGGATACATGTATTCATGGAGAGCACGAGGTTGGCCCATATTGAAAAGACACAAAGCCCACTATTTGGTTTTAATGGGTTTTCAAAAATTTGGTTTTTTATGGGAAAAATTTGGTTTTGGTGGGAGACATTTGAAAATTTGGTTTTGAAATGGGAGTAAAATAAAACTTTTGGTTTAAGATGGGATAAAGAAGAAAAAATTTGGTTTAAAATGGGAGCAAGTAAAATTTGGTTTTT
>NW_020631239.1:459-764 GCF_003573695.1 Papaver somniferum
CAAAAAAATGGGTTCTCTTAAAAAAATTGGAAGCTCAGCTGGGAGTGTTTTTGAAGTGTTCTAGCTATTTTGGGCTCCTAAATTGTTGTTGGGCTTAGGTATCAAAGGGTTGTGGTACCAATGGGTTATGAATACGCTTTGGAACTGTTGGGCTTTGAATACCCTTTGGGTAAATTGGGCTTAATGGGTTTGTTTGTAATGATGAAGTGAAGTGTTTTGGACCTTTGAATATTTTTGAAATGGGTTTAACTGAGCTTGGGCTCAGTTGGTCTTTGAAGTGTAAATGGGCTTGTGATTGAAGTTGG
>NW_020631240.1:0-153 GCF_003573695.1 Papaver somniferum
CTATGTGAATTGTGCTAGAATCAGGGTGCCTAAATATCTAGACTAAGACTCCTAATAATTACATATTTGCACAAGAGTCAACATTTCAAGGTAAATGAGCTCCATTTTTATGTTTTTTTTTTTTGTAATTTTTTAATTTTTTTGAAATTTTTT
>NW_020631240.1:164-473 GCF_003573695.1 Papaver somniferum
CCAACCAAAGAACAAGCTAGTCAAGTCTCATTCAGTATTCTAAAGTGATTGGCAATCTAACTTCCTATCAAACACCTTGAAGATCGAGGCTATACATGTATTGGTAGATCGTGCGCGTGCAAGTTTCTTATCACATGTGAATTGTGCTAGAATCAGGGTGCATAAATATCTAGACTAAGACTCCTAAAAATTACATATTTGCACAAGAGTCGACATTTCAAGGTAAATGAGCTCCATTTTTATGTTTTTTTCAATTTTTAATTTTTTATTTTGATTTTTTCATTTTTTTCAAAAAGGAAGAGTTCAATT
>NW_020631240.1:484-730 GCF_003573695.1 Papaver somniferum
AATACCCGATTTCGGCGAAAGCAATATTAGAACTCCGTTATTCAAGGCAAGAATCCAACATATGTCAGCCGAGATCATATTGGATTAGCAAAATATATACAAAAGGAACAAAAGGATTTTTAGAATTTTTATCTACTGGATTATATACAAAAATTCACCATACACTAACAATCTAAAGAGTTGAAGATCAACCCAAAAGACAAAGTGTAGAGGTTTCAACAGCTTCACACAATAATAATATGATAG
>NW_020631241.1:0-516 GCF_003573695.1 Papaver somniferum
GCCATCGTCTGAATATCCAGCAATATTTTACGAGTCGTCAATTAATCGTCTGAATATTCAGCAATATTCTACGATTCCTCATTATATTTCGTTACTTCAATCTGTGGTTTTTCCCAGCAGAATTCCACGGGTTAGTGATAAATATTCAACGGAACATGCATCTGAGCATCGAATAAGCCCTGACAAAAATGGTGCAAGTGTAATTAGCAGATAATGCATAGACCAGCATTTTGAATGCACGAACGAGCATTTCAAAAATACGAACGAACGAGGAACCTATGCAAAATAGGAAGGGAAAATAATAATAATAAAATATTAAACAAAAGCGCCAGGGGACTAGGCTCACCAGCCGGCCAGTCATGCCGTGACTAGTCCCGCGCCCAATTTTATATTTTACCATATTTTTACTATTTTCACGATCTCATGAAAATCCTCTCGTTCGAGCAAATTTCCTTTATTTCAATGAAATTATCTAAATCACATGATTTTATCAAAAAATAATAAAATTAGGGAAAG
>NW_020631241.1:564-1000 GCF_003573695.1 Papaver somniferum
TTATCTAAATCACATGATTTTATCAAAAAATAATAAAATTAGAGAAAGGTGTCGCGGGACCGAAAACCAGCCGGCCATGCCTTGACCGTGGCCGATCCCACACCTCACGTCTCCATCATTTTATTATTTCTCTCAAATTATGAAAATTCCTTGATTTTATGAATTTTCCCTAAAACCATGAAAATTACCTAATTTCATGTATTTTTATCTAAATCACATGATTTTATCAAAAAATAAAAAAATTAGGGAAAGGTGTCGCGGGACCGCCGGTCATGACTTGGCCGTGGCCGAACCCACACCTCACGTCTCCATTATTTTATTATTTCTCTCAAATTATGAAAATTTCTTGATTTTATGAATTTTTCCTAAAATCATGAAAATTACCTAATTTCATGTATTTTTATCTAAATCACATGATTTTATCAAAAAATAATAA
>NW_020631242.1:0-465 GCF_003573695.1 Papaver somniferum
CACCAGAAAGTCTTCTTAAATCATCCTCTTATCCAAATTCCTTCATCTCTTCCCATCGATCTGAACCATCACAGATTCATCTTCTCGATTTAATTCAACTATCTATCTATCTCTGTTTTGCTTCTCGATCTCTCTCGGTAACAATAACAACTGTTTCTCACCTCTCCCAAATTCATCTCAGGTGAAACCAAATGATAGGATAAACTCAGAATTTCAGGCCTTGTGTAGGAAAGATTGTAGATATATGCACCCTAATGAGGTAGATAAGGGCCAACCAATAATTTTTCTAGACACCCGCTCATTAGATAGGGGCCACCAAGGTCTGCCCCTTGCTTCTTTAGACTAAGCCGCAGTGGTTGTCTCCTTTCTCCTCCATTGTGCAACCTTAGCCTGCTCCTAGTATCACTCTCCGTGAATTGACCTTTTTTCCTTTTACGTTCCAAATGTACGATTTCTCCTTCTTTT
>NW_020631243.1:0-316 GCF_003573695.1 Papaver somniferum
TTCCTTTTTCCGATACGATGTGTCCTAGAACTATGCCGGAGTTCACCATGAAGTGGCATTTTTCCCAGTTTAAAATCAGATTCTTTTGCTTACATCTTGATAGCACAAGGACTAGATGGTCTAAACATTCGTCAAAAGAAGGACCAAACACAGAGAAATCATCCATAAAGATCTCGAGAAAACTATCTACCATGTCTGAAAAAATGCTCATCATGCAACGCTGGAAAGTAGCAGGTGCATTACACAGCCCGAAGGGCATACGTCTAAAAGCAAATGTCCCAAATGGACACGTGAATGTAGTTTTTTCCTGATCTTC
>NW_020631243.1:516-1000 GCF_003573695.1 Papaver somniferum
CTTCAACACTCCATTACGACAATTGATGATCGCATTAGACGTCACCAAGAAAGAACGTCCTAAAATGACAGGAATGTGACTATCCGGGTTTTGTACAGGTTGAGTGTCTAAGACAATAAAGTCTACAGGAAAGTAGAACTTATCAACCTTAATTAAAACATCCTCAATTACACCTCGAGGGACTTTGACGGATCGGTCCGCCAATTGGAGAGTTATGGGTGTTGGCTTCAATTCTCCAAGACCTAACTGCGCATAAACAGAATATGGCAGGAGGTTCACACTTGCACCTAGATCTAATAAAGATTTACTGACCATGTGGTTTCCTATAGTGCAAGAAATTGTTGGACAACCTGGGTCCCTAAACTTAGGTGGAGTTTTGTTCAGAATGATGGAACTCACCCGTTCAGCTAAGAAAGCATGTTTGTGCACATTAATCTTGCGCTTTTGAGTGCACAAGTCTTTGAGGAATTTGGCATATGCAGGG
>NW_020631244.1:0-372 GCF_003573695.1 Papaver somniferum
TCTAATCAGATTGGTTCCTCAACTCCTACGATCAAAATGCTTCCATCCACTTAGATTAGTTAGTGCAATCCTCAATAGGCATAAATTTCTAGCATCTGGAGTTTATTTATTCATACTGCAACTAAAAAGTTTCTCCCATACCCCCAAACTTATATCTAACATTGTCCTTAATGTTCTAAAGATAAAATTAAAAGCATGAACAAGGAGAAACTGTTACCATTTGAAGCAAAAGAGATAAGGAAAGATATTACCATGTTGCATGAGATTGGGTTACCTCCCAAAAAGTGCTAAATTTAAAGTCTTCAGCCAGACGTCAAATACCACAAAATGGCTAATTACCTTTCAAATCATATATCAATAGTCGAAACAACT
>NW_020631244.1:383-1000 GCF_003573695.1 Papaver somniferum
GCCAGAGGTCAAATACCACAAAATGGCTAATTACCTTTCAAATCATATATCAATAGTCGAAACAATTGTGGGTCAACAAAAGCAAATAAAATTGCCACAATTATCAGACAACTGCACCAAATCAGAAAAATGAACAGACATAGCACATCCTCATCCAAGGTTTCCTGCAAGACAACTGGGTTTTTCTGTTGTGCCCATTTGGGCTTCATATGAGTGTCTTGACAAATTGACTCATTCGAACAACAAGTCTTTAGAATTTCCTCCTGGACAATATCAGGAGGATCCAGTTGCGGAGTCGGAAGTGACTCAAGTAATACCTCGGGTACACTAGGCTCGAATCCCAAGTTAGGGACTTCTAATGGAGATAATTGACCAATACTACCCTCAAACTTAGGGTAGTCAGTATTCTCGGACAAACCTGTAACTATTGCTTGAATTTCTGGATCCTCATAGTCTTTAAAATACTCAAGAGCTTCTTCTAGTTCATTACCCCCAAACTTAGGGTCAAAACTACTCTCCGTAAGGCCTAGCACTATGGCTTGAATCTCAGGTTCCGTAGAGTCTTTAAAGTACTCAAGAGCTTCTTCTAGTTCAAAAGTTCGGTAACCTAACAGACT
>NW_020631245.1:0-337 GCF_003573695.1 Papaver somniferum
ACAAAGCACTCCCGTGCAGTGCATTTGTTTAAGGTTTAGATTCATTCCTCATCCACACACACCAAATTACCAAATTCCGCAGGAATAGTTTTCACCCATAAACAATTTGCGACCACAGTGGGAGGTTAATCTCTCGGTTGTAAATTCAATTTCTTCAATACCATTCGATCGGTTTCAAATGGTTGGTCTTAGGACCGCCTCAACGGCCTCAAATCCTGGTGATTCCTCCAACGGAGATACCCCTCCTCCCAACGGCGTACCTGACAGTATAATCAGGAGACTTCCAACATTGAGTGAACTAGCGCGGGTACAGGAGATTCACACGAAGAACATGGAG
>NW_020631245.1:348-1000 GCF_003573695.1 Papaver somniferum
TTAGACTTCCAACGTTGAGTGAACTAGCGCGGGTACAGGAGATTCACACGAAGAACATGGAGCTGATCAAGGAAGCGATAAATGGCATACTTGACCTCCTCGTCAAGATCACATCAAAGATGAGCGTTCCAGAGGCTTCCACACCGGGGACTGGTCCCTCTCAAATCAACAACTTTACTATGAACCAGAGACCATTGGATCGGGAAGCGGCATCTCTAGTGAAAAGTTTGTGTGAACTTTTACACCTATCGAAGAATCAGCAGGTGGAGACGTTTGTTGCAATGAACCAGATAGCCCTGGGCGTACACCTGGATCCTTCACGTCCAGAGTTTCTAAGCGCATTGGAAACATATGTAAATAATGTTACATTTACAGAAGAAGATAAGACAACAGAAGCAAGTGTTGATACAACCGTATTCAAACACCGGAACTGATATCTTACATTCTGCAAGACAGTTCATCTTTCTGATACAAGTCATACATAGCCAACACCTTCACAATCTCAACACCTTCTTCGCTTCCCTCCCTAAGATCAACCCCATCTCCTTCACTTTGTGACCGAAGCAAGTCTGGAACGACCATTTCTTGGTTTAGGCCAGAATTGTACAGATTGATTTCTCGAATCACAAAGCACTCCCGTGCAGTGCATTTG
>NW_020631246.1:0-609 GCF_003573695.1 Papaver somniferum
GACTCACCTATTATCTTCGATGCTAAAGATATAGACGAAGATATGGAAGACCATAACGACCCCTTGGTCCTCACACTACCCGTGGATGGATGTAACCTTAAAAGGATCCTCATAGACGGGGGGAGCTCAGTGAATGTTCTATTCTACGATGCATTCAAACGAATGAAGCTCCATGAAGAACAGCTAATGACCTCTTATTACACCATCTACGGATTTAATGGAGCACCCACGAAGCCCTTGGGAGACATCGTGTTGCAGGTTGACGCCGGACCCATGAAAGTAGAAACACGGTTCAGCGTAGTGGACGCCCCGTCCCCCTACAATGCCATCATTGGACGAAAATGGTTACATAAACTCAAGGGGGTGGCGGCAACGTACTACCAATATCTCAGATTCCCTACACCTGAGGGAGTAATGGAAATCAAGGGAGATCGGGTCTCTGCAAGAGAGTGCCAAGCCACTCAGGATCGCATCAACAACGAACAAGAAAAACAACACAAAACCCGAAGACTTAAAAATAAAGAAGCTACGAAAGAGAAGCCATATACCAGTTCCTCAAGGAAACTACAGGAAGGGATTTGACCAAAGATGATAATGTCCGGAACACAG
>NW_020631246.1:620-1000 GCF_003573695.1 Papaver somniferum
CCATAGACCAGTTCCTCAAGGAAACTACAGGAAGGGATTTGACCAAAGATGATAATGTCCGGAACACAGAGACAAGTACTTCAGCAGCCAACGCTGGACAGAAACATACCAAGTAGCAATTAAAGAACGCCCCAGTCCTCGGGGATCCGAAGACGGTTTTCACGCCAGTAGAGCCCGTAAAAGAAATCAACATAGGAACGGAGGAAAACCCGAAGATGATCAAAGTAGGGACCATAATGGACGAAAAGAGAGAAGATTCCCTGACCAAGTTACTTAAAGAATACGCAGATGTATTCGCCTGGAAATTAGGAGATATGCCTGGGATTGACCCAAAACTAATCCAACATGAGCTGCGCATCAAACCAGGCACGCCACCTTTC
>NW_020631247.1:0-491 GCF_003573695.1 Papaver somniferum
CATCGTCGAAGAACTCCCCTGTGGAATACATCCGGTCAAAAGAAAACTCTTGAGAAAGGGTGGGGAGAGTATCCGCGGCATCACCAGCAGGGACAGAAATATCACCATTAACACCGCCATCAGCTACCACGGCGTTGTTTCTCCCTTCATCACCATCATGACCCGCACAGACCTCTTCTTCGACATTGAGAGGGGAAGTATCAGTACGTTCCTCCCCATCTGTAATCTCCTCATCCTCAGCAAACTCTTCGTTCGCCGGACTGGTAACTTCTTCATGAGCCTCAGCCTCACCCATCACAATGGTATAAGACTGATTCAACTTAATATTTTTCTTCTTCGACACATGAACCAACACCACAAAAAGAGTTATTTTTCCCCGAACAGTTGAATTTCTAAATAAGGAAAAGCGCAGCTAGAATCCGCATACCTGGTCAGTCGAGGCACTCCTCGGTGGAAATATAGCACCAGAACCTTCCTGCTCGTCTCCCTCA
>NW_020631247.1:502-1000 GCF_003573695.1 Papaver somniferum
GCAGTCGAGGCACTCCTCGGTGGAAGTATAGCACCAGAACCTTCCTCCTCGTCTCCCTCAACGACGTCAAGGGCATAAGGAAAATTCATACCTGAGAAGTTTAAACGCCAGGGACAGAAATCTCCATAACGAGCAGGAGGAGATTCACGTGGCCTGCTACTCTCAGTAGGACGCCAACCGCGTGGACCGGGAATCCAACCGCACGCCCAAGGACCAACAACTTCGATAACGGTAGAGTGCCACTCGTAGTCATGGTCGCGCTTGATCCTCTCGCGTGCCGGAAAAAGTTTCCGCTGACTAGACCCCTCCGTGCCGGGAACATACTTCAGCTTGGCATCGCTGACCTCATTTAACAGACGAATTTCGCCCCGAGGAGCAGCGAGATTCCGAAGGCTAACACTCCACGGCTTATGGTTCCTACTATTGACGTAATCACCGAAGGAGTTATTGAAATTCTCAGGAGTATACCATTCCTTCTCCGCGGGATTGGGAACGTAA
>NW_020631248.1:0-473 GCF_003573695.1 Papaver somniferum
TTTTTTAATTTGAAAACCCGGGGGTACCAAAATACACCACCAACTTTTTCTTAGGAAACTTGTATGAACAAACTTAAATACAATTCCGAGAGTTCAACTTAATGAATATCAATCAAGGAAGAATATTCAGAGTTATATCTCTTTCTCTCGCAATCATAAAGTTTACAGAGGCAAGTCCATGAACCTGATTTGCGGGTGAGAGTACTTGGTGATTCCAAAGATAAATTTCCAAGTATCAATCAAGTCGTATCCAACAAACAAGGATGGATGTATCTACTTTGATTGATTAACGTACAACCTGTGATATTTCAATTATAAAGATAAACAATATAATGGAGAAAAATAAATAACACAGACTCCAGAGGTTTTGTTAACAAGGAAACCGCAAATGCAGAAAAACACCGGGACCTAGTCCAGATTGAACACCAAACTGTATTAAGCCGCTACAGACACTATCCTACTACCAATTAACT
>NW_020631248.1:484-1000 GCF_003573695.1 Papaver somniferum
ACACCGGGACCTAGTCCAGATTGAACACCAAACTGTATTAAGTCGCTATAGACACTATCCTACTACCAATTAACTTCAGACTGGAATGCAGTTGAGACTGAGTTAAACCCTCATAGTTACAGTCGCGCTCCTCACGCCTCTTTAATCCCAGCAGGACTCTACGCAATTGATTCCCTTAGCTGACGTCACACCGACTCAGAGTTGTTTCTACTCAATTGAAGACTTTAAACCAATCTGCATCCCACAGATAAGCCTATATGTGTGATTTCCTTTTTGATCGTAGATCAAGGTGATGAAAAATGATAGCAATAGGCAAAGTCTATCTAACCTCAAAATCTGGACTTATGCAACCCGAAGTGCAACCTAGATTATTATTCACCTTACAAGTATTAAACTTATACAATCAAAAAGTCTGAGGAGAAGAGAACTTTGATGATTTCTGTCTATCTTGTTCCAGTGAGAAGCTCAATAATCTAACAAGATCAGGATACTCGAGTTATCAGATAAACAATAGCT
>NW_020631249.1:0-210 GCF_003573695.1 Papaver somniferum
TATGTTTCTCTAAGTGATTAGGTGGGGCACACGATTCAAGTTGTTACCACTGCTAGGGTGAACTAGAGTGACTGAGTTACTAAAAAAAAAAAAGACCGGACCAGTTAGACCAATCGGAATAAGTATTAACACTTGGATAGCAATATGCGTGTGTTCTCCCTATTTCCGTCGCCTAAGCAAGCGTGGAATGCAGGACCCGTGGGAACTATC
>NW_020631249.1:410-701 GCF_003573695.1 Papaver somniferum
AGGGTCTGGAGTAAAGGTTTTTTGGGTACACCTCTGGTAAACCCTCCGGAGACAACACTCAGCCACTAGGGCCACCTAGTGGTTTAACGGCTTGCTGCACGTGCTAAGTGTAGTCATTTTACTTTCTAGATTAGATTTGCTCGAGGACTAGCAACTAATAAGTTTGGGGGTATTTGATAGACACATTTTTGTGTCTAATTTGATCTCAATACTGTATATTGTTGGCACTCGAGTTTGTACTAATTTTGGTGTTTTATATGTTTGTAGGCACCTTTGGAAAATAAACATTTT
>NW_020631250.1:0-397 GCF_003573695.1 Papaver somniferum
CAAACCTAAATCTAGCATTAATAAAATTAAGGGTGATTGCTATGCTTGCGGTAATCCTGGCCATATGGAGGTTCATTGTAGAAACCGTAAGGACCTTAAAAAGAAAAATAATGCTAATTTGGTTGAAAACAACAAAGGTGAATTTTCTGGCACGGTGTCTGAAGTAAATTTGGTAACAAATGTGAGAGACTGGTGGGTAGACTCTAGGGCTACCAAACATGTCTGTGGGAACAAAGAAATATTCACCTCCTACAGTAAGGTAGGGGAAGGAGAGACACTCTATATGGGTAACTCATCTGCAGCTGCGGTTGTAGGAAAAGGCAAAGTTGGGCTCAAGCTCACTTCTGGCAAGACTCTCACTTTGAATGAAGTTCTTCATGTTCCGGACATCTGCAAA
>NW_020631250.1:597-894 GCF_003573695.1 Papaver somniferum
TACATGGAACAACCTGAGGGCTTTGTAGTGAAAGGTTGTGAAAACAAAGTTTGTAAACTGAAAAAATCTTTGTATGGATTGAAACAAGCACCTAAACAATGGCATGAAAAATTTGATCATTTAATGTTTTCTAGTGGTTTTAGAATCAATAAATCTGACAAGTGTGTATATACTAAGCTTGTAAATGATGCATGTGTGATCGTATGCTTGTATGTTGATGATATGCTTATACTTGGTACAAACATGGATGTAATTAATTCCACTAAGAACATGCTGAATGAGAACTTTGACATGAAA
>NW_020631251.1:0-188 GCF_003573695.1 Papaver somniferum
CCGTTAATCAATCTTCCAACCCTAATCCATGAAATGATCTAAGTCTGACTCGGAATGAGTCAGACAGCTTGGTGGGCCCCGAAGATAGGTATATTTTAATGCAAAACATTCCCCGGCAGCGGCGCCAAAAACTTGGTAGGCCTCTAAAAGGGTATAAAAATGAAGCAATAATAACGGGGGCCTACAGT
>NW_020631251.1:388-725 GCF_003573695.1 Papaver somniferum
AGGTTGGTCCATTTTGAAATGACACAAAGCCCACTATTTGGTTTTAAATGGGAAAATTTTGGTTTTTGATGGGTTTGGATTTTTGGGAAAAATTTGGTTTTGGTGGGATATATAAAAATTTTGTTTAAAATGGGAGCAAGTAAAATTTTAGACTTTTTTTTTTTTTTTTTTTTTTCTTTAAATTAAGAAAAATAAAATTTGGTTTTTGAAATGGGAGCATGCCCACTGTGCAAGCCTCTAATGAAATGGAAGGAAGGCTGCGGCCTACGAAAATCCAAGTTTTAATTTTGAAAGTTTAATTTGGCCCAGTTGGTTAAGGCCCGACGTTTGTTTTAAA
>NW_020631251.1:736-975 GCF_003573695.1 Papaver somniferum
GCCTCTAATGAAATGAAGGCTGCGGCCTACGAAAATCCAAGTTTTAATTTTGAAAGTTTAATTTGGCCCAGTTGGTTAAGGCCCGACGTTTGTTTTAAAACTTTGGTTTCGAGGTCCACTCACAAGTCCACAATCAGTTATAAGCTCAGCTAGGTTTAAACCCAGAGTCCAAAATACAAGTCCAATGGAAGAATTTAAACAAGCCCACACAAAATAAATACAAGCCCACAAATTAAACA
>NW_020631252.1:0-391 GCF_003573695.1 Papaver somniferum
TGAATTCACCAATCGTGATCTCGTAAAGATTAGGAAATGTATGCAATTTAGTGTACACCAATTCCCGATGGAACATATTAAGGAAAAATTGCTTCTAAGGGGAGTTGTTCATAAAGTTTCAAGATGGGCAATAAATCGCATGATGAAACAGTTGAAGTTATATAAAACTTATGATGACGAGAATACGGTTTGTGTTTGCAAGGATATGATAGGTATTGGACTCCCGTGTCGTCATAAGTTGGGTAGGTATGTTGAAGTGATTGAAATCAATGATATTCATCCATTTTGGAAGCAATTAAATTTCACTCCGAACACCCCGGTAGTTGATGGTCCGTCTTTCTTGGAGTCGGAATTGTGTGCACGAATAGACGAGCGTTACGCTACATCAAAC
>NW_020631252.1:480-1000 GCF_003573695.1 Papaver somniferum
GTTACGCTACATCAAACCGCACCAATAAGCAAATATTGATGCATAATTTGGAGGAAGCCCTTCACCCTTGTTTAAGGGAGGTTGATGAACCTATTAAGCAAAAGAACACCGGTAGGCCGAACACCGAAGTGTCGAGGACCATCCAAAGAAAAGAGTTGAAGGAGTATTTGTCTAATAAAAGAATATTGTCTAGGCACGAGTGTTCGGAAGCCGAATTTGAAGATGAGCCGGAACCTAAGAAAAGAGGTCGTCCAAGAAATGATCAAAGTGGACCAACCACCCGACAAGTAAGGCCAAAGATCTCTACAGAGCCTTCTCAAGTAAGTCAACCCAATGTTGTCGAAGAAGTTGTTGAGCAAATGAACGCCTCGCAACAAACCCAACCAATGGAAATTCTTACTATAAAAGAGGACAAAGGTACTCTTCGTTGCCCTAGAGATCTTAATGGAAGACCAAATCGATCCACATATACAATATACAAAGAGTATTTGGAACAACTCCCTCCACTTATCATTCCATT
>NW_020631253.1:0-400 GCF_003573695.1 Papaver somniferum
TACATTACTTAGTCTTTTTAAGTTTAAGTTCAGAAATCATCTTCAGATATATAACCTTCTCAAGTTCGCATACTAGGTTCGCGGACTTAAGTTACCGGGCAGAGTTTACAAACTCCAGCAGAAATTCTCGGGTATGAGAACTTCGCCGGTTCGCGGACTTTGCTTCATGCAAGTAGTTTGTCAACTCCAGCAGAAATTCTCGGATTTGAGAACTTCGACAGTTCGCGGACTTGGCTCACGCCATTCTTCCGGTTCTCTTGATCAACAAAGTTCGCAAACTTTGGCTCAAGGAATAGGACTTATACATAAATGTGTTTCCACAACAATGCTTATGTCCACCATTGGTTATGTAACCTAAACTATCATTTCAATCATTGAAACATTCTTAGAGGACGTTATA
>NW_020631254.1:0-582 GCF_003573695.1 Papaver somniferum
ACTGAAATATGGGTACTTACAGAGCGCCTTTGGTTACACGTCTCTCCAACGAAGAAAGTTCTGATCCAGAAGATTTGACGGACATTCCATCATCAGAGTACTTAGAGGAATTTCAAACTTTGACGAGGTTGAAGAAAGAACCTGCAAAAGATGCATATACATCCATCAAGATGTTACGCACTCAGTCAAGTCTCATCCCATGTTTATGTCATTTATTTCCTCACATGTTATCCTAGCATGGGGACTCAATTCTGCTAGCAACTCTGCAAGACGTTATGAATGGTAGCTTCACCACATTAGTATTTTACCAAGTGGTTGAATCTGACGCTCCTCCGAATCAAGCACTGAAACATTCATTACCGAGAAGATGTCCAAACATGGCAGAGAACACTTTGGGTGTTTCTCCTGCAAGTCCATGTGTTCCACAAAATCAGAAAGCTCTGATGTCTGCACAAGTGTCGAATCCCACTACCGCAATGAAAGGGATGATGAATCAATGGAAGATACTCTAGGGCCGAGATGATCAAACATTCGATGCTTAAGGAATATACGCTTCAACGCTCAAGCATCTAAGAAGCCATC
>NW_020631254.1:593-1000 GCF_003573695.1 Papaver somniferum
GGCCGAGATGATCAAACATTCGATGCTTAAGGAATATACGCTTCAACGCTCAAGCGTCTAAGAAGCCATCAAATTGTACTTCCAATCAAAGAGTACAGCTTCAACACAAATATCTCGACGATGACACATTGATTCAACGCCAGCATGATCAAAGTGTAACTAAACTACAATCGATAAGTCTTTATTATCCCATGATAAGACTTCCGAAGCAGATGCAACATTATTCATACATGGATGGCACTAACTCATTCAACATACACTAGGTAACCTGAGGTGATTCCGCGAAACTTCATCAAATGGATTTTTCTACATCACAAGCCCCTGCATGATTGAGGAACTTCCTCTCTTCACCAATCACATTCAATATGAAAATTGCTGATGCTATCTACCATAACAACGTCGACTCA
>NW_020631255.1:0-537 GCF_003573695.1 Papaver somniferum
TCCGAACATCAAGTTCCGGCACTTATGCAGAAGGGATCTCAGGCACGCAGATGCCCTGGCATATATATCATCCATGCTGAAGGACGAAAGCATAGAAGCTATTAAAATAACAAGGGTATACGAGCCTTCGATTACACCTCAATTCTCCTTCTCTACCAATCAAGATACAGTGGAAGAAAATACTGAAGACCAGGTAGGAGAGGACATCCATAACGATTTTGACGAAGAAGATATCCTGTCAAGAGCAAATCAAGATGAAGACTTCAGCAACAAAGATGATTGGAGAACGGTGATCCATGCGTTTCTCGAAAAGGGAAGTTTACCCGCGGACCATAAACAGGCTAGGAAAATACTCTCCAAAGCAGGAAGATATGATCTTCGGGATGGGGTCCTGTACAAGAAATCCTTCCTCGGACCGTTACTACGTTGCTTATCTCGAAAAGAGGGGCACCGAATTCTAAATGACATCCATTATGGGGACGCAAGGAATCATAGCGATATGAGATCACTAGCCGACAAAGCCAAAACGCAAGGATA
>NW_020631255.1:548-1000 GCF_003573695.1 Papaver somniferum
AATTCTAAATGACATCCATTATGGGGACGCAGGGAATCATAGCGGTATGAGATCACTAGCCGACAAAGCCAAAACGCAAGGATATTACTGGCCCACGATGATACAGGATGCCGCAAGAATGTCCCGACGATGCGAAGAATGTCAGTGTTTCGCCAAAAAGATACACGCGCCAGCAACAATGTTAAATTATGTAGATAGCCCGTGTCCATTCGCAAAATTGGGCATAGATATCGTCGGACCTTTCATCGAAGGATCAGGGAAAAGGCGATTTTTGATAGTAGCCACAGACTACTTCAGTAAATGGGTGGAAGTTAAAGCCTTAGCCAGGATCAGAGACGTGGATGTGTTTACTTTCATATTCCAGAACATCATCTGCAGGTTCGGCATACCAGCAGAAATCGTATCCGATAATGGTAAGCAATTACAAGGGAAAAACATAGACATGCTCTTCG
>NW_020631256.1:0-449 GCF_003573695.1 Papaver somniferum
GCTCTGAGTCTTAGCCTACGACAAGAAAGTAATCAATACACTAAGCCGATACGGCAGGTGATGAGTGCTAAAAAGTACATATTTATATATATTTTTCTTGGCATTTAACTCATCTTTTGTGCATTAATTCTACATTTTATCCCATATTCTGTGTTTTCGTTGTTTTCAAGAATAAATATTTTTATTAATTAATTTTGCATTTTTAGGTACTAAATAAAGCCTGGTTAACTCATGGAGCGAAAAGAGCAAAGGAACGGCAAAGACTCCCGCTAGGAGGAAGCGAAGAATGATGTTTGCAAGAGCCGGATCAACTAGAAGTGGGCTTGAAGAGGAAGAATTGTTCTTAAAGAAGATATGGGCTTGGCATACCCAAGACCCAAAACCCTTACCCAAATCCATTTCCATTATCCATACCCATTTCCATGAGAGCCGTCAGATTGGATCCATCT
>NW_020631256.1:649-1000 GCF_003573695.1 Papaver somniferum
TCACTGCTAGGGTTAGATGAAACCATTAATTCATTGTTAAGTTCAGTTCAAGTTTTGATATAGTCTTGTTGTGCTAAGAATGCTAGGATTGAAATTATCCTTCAGGATTGCTTACTCATCTAAGTGATTGATCTGCGGTTAGTTTGTTTTGTGAGAGGACAGCTAATACTAGGATTAGATAATTATCTTAGTGATACTAAACCATCCTCCTGAAACAACCCTTTGATGAGCAGCAGGCTTGAACCTTCACTGCCATCTAGATAGTCAGCAAGCCTAGAAGCTCACTGATATCTACACCAGGGACAAGAACATAATGGAACTAGGATGACTTAACTTAAGTTAGTGGTGGAT
>NW_020631257.1:0-326 GCF_003573695.1 Papaver somniferum
CATTTAATGGATGAAAAGATATGAAAATCCCCTCTTTGGATGAATATCTCTTGAATTATGTAGGGAAAATATATGTTTATTGCAAATCACAGAATACCCAGAGGCATGCAAAGGTACAAAACAACTGATAGAAATAATAGAAACCCAGCTGGTGGAAGGGAATTTATATTCCATCGAAAGGTTTAATCTCTCTGCCTCAAAGGAAAGTTTCCGAATTGTTAACTATAAACACGTTTTATGGTTTACCAAGTTCAACAAAGTGAAGCAACTATACATTGGTGAATCATGATTTCCTGACCACAAATTTAAAAGTGCGAAAAAAGTGA
>NW_020631257.1:337-1000 GCF_003573695.1 Papaver somniferum
ATTGGAAATCCAACCTTTGGTTGTTGATTGATATTGATTGATCCTTGGATATTGGTCTTTGGTACCGTCCAAGTTATTCCTTGTGTTTGATTAAAGACTCGCTATTGTTTTAGCTTGAGTAAATCAAAACAAGTGAGAGATATTGACTCCTTGAGATACTTTAATCTAGATTGAGTCTGACTGTCTAGTTGATTCTCTAGCAAAGTATTTCGGAGTTAGTCCATACATATTGCAAAGCGAAATATTGGGTGGTGTTGTTGGACCCCGCTTTTTCAATTGGTATCAGAGCAGGCAAACACACTAAGATCTCATTAGTTTTTGTTTGTAGCGATCTGACTCTATGGACAAGAGTACTATCTCTGACAACGCAACATCAGTACAGGGTTGCTCAGATAAGTTTCAAAGAACTGAAACCACTGAAGAAAACTCCTTCATGTCTCCTTCAGCCGAATCCGCATTCAACTGGAGAAAATCTCTTGATGAACAGTTGGATGATCTCTCGAATGATAGTGATTCAGAAGAAGGACAGAGTCTTGATGAGGAAGTTTCTCAATACATCAAGTTGTTTAATCGTGAATGGAAAGAAACAAGGACAACTGCTTGCTTAAGAAAGTACAATGGTCCTCTCTGTCAAGAAAACAGAAAGTTGAGAAAACTCTTCAA
>NW_020631258.1:0-437 GCF_003573695.1 Papaver somniferum
CTAAAATCAACCAAAACAATGGTTACATAACTTGTTATAGATGCATAACTTGTTATGCAGTCGAAAAAATGGTTGCATAATTCGTTATGCGTCTGCAGAATGTGTTATGCATCGTTTTTGGTGACTGCATAATGGTTAAGTATCAAGTTTTCAAAAAATTTCCCTAAAATGAGGATCACCTCCGATTTTTTCGTTAAAAACAAAAATTTGATATTCTTGTTTGTACTCGTTGCGTAGCTCTTTTAAAAAGATTTCCAACGATATAAAATTTGTAAAATTCTAAGGCGCGGATTTTTAGACATGTTACGTCCAAGTTGCGCTGCCAATTATACCCCTGAAAAAGATAGTATGCATAACGAGTTATGCCTGAAAAGATAGTATGCATAACCAGTTATGTATTGATTCATATAATTATGGGTGTCACGGTATACAAAATT
>NW_020631258.1:448-1000 GCF_003573695.1 Papaver somniferum
ATAACGAGTTATGCCTGAAAAGATAGTATGCATAACCAGTTATGTATTGATTCATATAATTATGGGTGTCACGGTATACAAAATTAATTATGGGCCTGACAACCAGAATATTATTTTTTTTGGATCTCCCACTAATTTCCCCTTAAGAAAACGCTACCTAACTGGATGAGCCTTGAAGTAGGCTAATAAACCCACAAGGGGTGCATTTATATAAGTAGTGGGCTCTGAATTAACGAATTGAGCTCTTGAATCGACATATATATCATTCATATCAGGCCCACCGATAACGGCTCCTATTAATGGATTCCGATTTGATTCGTCTGTTGTGTAGTAAGGAGTTCCATCACTGCAAGCAATACGATTCGGATGTTGATCAATGGATGGTAATGATGATCCTCTATGGTGTATCCTTTGTGGATACTTTTGACCATACCCAACCATATATGACATTTTCATTGGATTGCTTCCCAGAATGTAATCAACCTGTAAGATTTTATATGGTTAAGTACAGTTCATAAGAAAAATTGCACGGTAAAAATAACTTTGAACCTT
>NW_020631259.1:0-140 GCF_003573695.1 Papaver somniferum
AATCAAGGTGCCAAGGCTCTGGCGAGGTTCCAAGAGGCTCTTCTTGAAGTTCAACTTGAACGAGATGAAGCTAACCGCAAGAATATCGAACTCTGCGAAAGGGAAAATCAAATTCGTTCTCGTCTTCTTATAAGTAGTGA
>NW_020631259.1:151-366 GCF_003573695.1 Papaver somniferum
TGCGAAAATCTTAGATGATGCTAGAAAAGACTTAGGTGTAAATGTTAGTCTCCAAGTTGAGCATATATCCTTGATTAGAGATATGATTTCTGAAAGAGAAGGTTACTAACTGCTCTTCTTTACTAATTTTTTGCTTCTTATGAATTCTCATCAAGTTAATAATTGATTGTCTTTTGCTCGCAGATTCTGAAAATAGATATCGTGAAAAGATTGAG
>NW_020631259.1:566-970 GCF_003573695.1 Papaver somniferum
TGCTCTTCTTTACTAATTTTTTGCTTCTTATGAATTCTCATCAAGTTAATAATTGATTGTCTTTTGCTCGCAGATTCTGAAAATAGATATCGTGAAAAGATTGAGGAACTCGAAGCTGAAACGGAGGAACTCGCAAAGAATCTTTCTTCTCGCAACGACAAGTATTCTAGATTAAAGAATCAAATCAAGATCACTGTTGCGAATTTTAAGAATGATGCTATGCATTTTCCCAATTAAACTATCCAAATGGTTTGTGATGATCATAATATCCCACATTATGATTATCCTTGTCTTTTGGAAGAAATCCCACAGAATACTCCCAGTTTGATTATCTCTGATAGCGAAGCTGACTTTGAAGAATCTGATAGTGATGGAAGTTCTGATGGTGATGAAGATTCTGACGC
>NW_020631260.1:0-404 GCF_003573695.1 Papaver somniferum
ATAATATAAAAAATCATGTCTAACTCACAACGCCATTCCAAGAAAATATCCATCTCGAGTCCGACAGCTTCCTAGCAGACTTTCCCATCTCAGAACTGAGGACGTCGGTGTATGATTCCCATGGGTGCCATGTCACTTGGTCAATCGTCAGCTGATTCAGTAAAATCCTACAACGAATAATATCATTCTGACACCTCCTTCCATTCCATCTAGAAATTACAGACCATTTCTATTCATTACCGGTCATTGAGATGTCTGGTCGACATATGCCTAGGTATTCATACCCCAAAACTAGTCCATAAAATTAATGAATCAAATTAATATATCCAAGGAAATAAACTTTAATGAAAATATACTTTACGTTGAAAATTAAAATAAAATCGATTACCAAAATACCTCTAATA
>NW_020631260.1:604-1000 GCF_003573695.1 Papaver somniferum
GCGCGACCAAATTTGGTCTTCTCCCCATAACGTCACAATACAGATTAAACTCATATTTAGTCTTTTTTTTTGGTCTTTGATCTTTGAGTTTAGTCGTACCATTGCAGTCGCTCTTAGAGACTAGGAAGACAACGGGAACAAGTGTGAAAGGTTTTTCTTTCACTGGGAGTCTCAGACTGAGACACTCAAGTTTTTAGTTTATTGCGTAAACTCTCCTGTAGCCAGGACCCAGGACAACAGTTTTTGCCTTTTACAGTCTAAATCTGGGACATTAGGTGGCACAATCACAATGGCTGAGTGGGAATTGAGTCTAATATTGAGATTAGTAACATACCAGAGAGAGAGGAGTGACCAATGGTCTAGATTTATTATCCCACGATCTGGATCATAACAGTT
>NW_020631261.1:0-399 GCF_003573695.1 Papaver somniferum
AAAATTCTACCTAAGCACAAATCCGCGTCGATGGCGCCAAAAATTTGATATATTTTCAAATGGTTGTTGTAGTGATAGTGGTAAAAAAATTCGTTTCAGATTTATGAAGGAAATAATTTTTAGATTTAATAAAAATAAAGGAAATTAATTTTCAAAGAGTGATGTCAAGATTTAAAATGGACTAAGGCTCCGGATTCACTATTACTTCAAGTTGATTGGTTACACAAATATTTCATAATTATTATCTAACTCTTTTTCCATTAAATCACTTATTAATCTATAAGGTGTCCAAATATTAAATTGTAATCCTTAAGCATGATTTATCAAAGAATTATTTCTAAGCATAAAACATCAAACTGATTCACAACTAATTAAGAAAACCATTTTTATCTCTTTTTT
>NW_020631261.1:599-1000 GCF_003573695.1 Papaver somniferum
TTAATCACGTTCAGCCCAGCTGTTTCTAGCGATTGAATCTCTTCAAATCTGCTCCAAAATTCGAGTCCAAAATTATCTAGTGAATATGCATGAAATAACCAGTTTTCCCGCCAAAATTCTGTTTTGAATTTGGTAAGAAAACTGACCTCCCCCTAATCCAGTTATGGTGTCCCTTTTGCACATGCCCCTCATGGGGTGCCCCTTATCCAAAGTGAGAGTCCGAATAACACTTGTCCTCCTGGGAGCTTTTACCAACTTTTCGAGCCGAATTTTCAAAAAAATGTTTATTTTCCAAAGGTGCCTACAAACATATAAAACACCAAAATTAGTACAAACGCGAGTGCCAACAATATACAGTATTGAGATCAAATTAGACACAAAAATGTGTCTATCACATGCTT
>NW_020631262.1:0-400 GCF_003573695.1 Papaver somniferum
GCTTTGTTACCAAGCTAACATTGATTGCAAACCCTGATTTGAAAGACTATATAAGAGAGAACTCTAGCAACTGAGAAACCTAATCCCCACACCTTCTGTGTGATACTAGTTGTGCTAAGCTAGAGTCGATCCTCCTTTAACCTTTGGTTTCTTCTTCTAAACCAGGTTAACGACTTAAAGACTTCATTGGGATTGTGAAGCCAGACCGATACTACTTTCTCGTAGTTGTGTGATCTGATCTTGCTGATTCTATCATTTTGAGTACAATCGTAATAATTGGCTTGAGATTTATATCTCTGATAGGCAAGATAGAAAAGTAGTCACAAACATCTTCGTCTCATCGTTTGTGATTCCACAATATCTTCTTTCGCCGCGTCGATTAAGATTATTGTGAGGTGAT
>NW_020631262.1:411-1000 GCF_003573695.1 Papaver somniferum
TTGTGATTCCACAATATCTTCTTTCGCCGCGTCGATTAAGATTATTGTGAGGTGATTGATATTACTAGGCTGTTCTTCGGGAATATAAGTCCGGATTATCAATTGGTTCATGTTCACCTTGACTTACCAAAAGACGGAACAAAACTTGTAGGTTTATCTGTGGGAGACAGATTTATTTATTCTATAGACTTTTCTGTGTGATACAAATTTGTTTATTAAAGTCATCCACTTTGGGTCGTAGCAACTCTTAGTTGTGGGTGAGATCAGCTAAGAGAATCAATTGCGTAGTATCCTGCTGGGATCAGAGACGTAAGGAGCGCAACTGTACCTTGAATCAGTGTGAGATTGATTGGGGTTCAACTACAGTCCAGACCGAAGTTAGTTTGTTGTAGGCTAGTGTCTGTAGCAGCTTAATACAGTGTGGTGTTCAATCTGGACTAGGTCCCGGGGTTTTTATGCATTTGCTGTTTTTATAGCGATCTGACTCTATGGAAAGAGGTGTTATCTCCATAAACGTACCACCAGTCTTCGATGGCTCAAACTACCCTTGGTGGAAAGTTTTCATGCGTGCTTTTCTTCAAGCTCGTGA
>NW_020631263.1:0-269 GCF_003573695.1 Papaver somniferum
TTAGCTAGGATAAAATATTTTAGTTACTAATACTATTTTAGTGCTTTTGTAGAAAGTACAAGTGAATTCGATCATCCAGCGAATAAACAGCAAAATGTGAGACTTAATGTTGTTTGCGACGAAAATGACAAAATGTGGTTGGCCTGGTAAGAATACAGGCATTCACAAATAGAATGGTAAGATAATCAGCTTGCTATAAGCACTGATTTCTTCCATTGCACAATCAGCACATTGCAATCTAAGCATACACAAGGAATGGCAAGAAAATC
>NW_020631263.1:469-710 GCF_003573695.1 Papaver somniferum
TTTGTGAATGCCTGTATTCTTGCCTTAGTATTGCTTCTTTTCAGTTTCATTATCACCCTTGCCCTTGGCCTTAGGCCTTGGTTCATCTTGTTTTGTTTTGTTTTTGTTCACTGTTTTGTTGTTGTTTAGTTTTTAATATGTTTAGTTTTTGCTGTTCCTGCAACTCTGTTGCCTCTCTGGTTTGCTTCCATCTTTGGCCTTTGGCCACTGTTTTGCTTTCCTTCCCCCACTGCTGCTGTTG
>NW_020631263.1:721-1105 GCF_003573695.1 Papaver somniferum
TTGGCCTTTGGCCACTGTTTTGCTTTCCTTCCCCCACTGCTGCTGTTGCTGTTGTCTGCTGCTGCACTACTGCTGCATTGCTCTCTTTCTCACTTGCCTTGCACTGCTGCTGTGCACTTGCCTTGCTGCATTGCACTGCTGCATTGTACTGTTTTTTTTCCCCTGCTGCTATTTCTTTTCCTGTTAACTGCCTTTCCTTCTTCTTGGCCTTGTGCTGTTGTGCACTGCTTGTGCAGCTGCTGCATTGCCTTCTCTGCCACTGCTGCTGCTTCCTCTCCAAAGCCCAGCCCACAGTCCACTGTTAGATCAATCCCATTGAGCCCAAAATCCCAGAGCACAACTTGAGCTCATCAAAAGACCAAAGCCCAAACTGCTTCACAGTTA
>NW_020631263.1:1305-1622 GCF_003573695.1 Papaver somniferum
TCTCTGTGGATCGACCCGTACTTGCACGAGCTACAACCGACGACCGTGCACTTGCGGTATTACTGTAGGCCCCCGCGTTTCATTTCGCTTCAATTTTATACGCTTTCCCGGGTCCACCAAGTTTTTGGCGCCGCTGCCGGGGATTGGTGCTGTGTTTTATCTGTGTTTTTCTTTAGCTATTTTGTATTTCATTTCTTAGCATTTGCATCTGCTTCACTTCATTTGTTGTTGGACCTGCTGTTCTGAACCTGTTTTTCCTCTGCTGGGACGCCACCAAGGAAAAGAACCAAAACCCAACTGGGTTTTTGCAACAATAT
>NW_020631263.1:1822-2000 GCF_003573695.1 Papaver somniferum
ATTTATTCTTGAAAACAATGAAAATACAGAATATGGGATAAAATGTAGAATTAATGCATAAAAGATGAGTTAAATGCCAACAAAAAGGGATAGATAAATACAATATTTGGCACTCATCACCTAGTCTCTCCGCCCAACGGAATACTACAACAACGACGAACCCGCAAGAAGACGTGTT
>NW_020631264.1:0-611 GCF_003573695.1 Papaver somniferum
AAAAAAAAAAAAAAAAAAAAAAAAAAAAAAAAAAAAAAAAAAAACCAAAATTTTCTTTTGCTCCCAATTTCAAAAACCAAAAATTTCTCCCATAAAAACCAAAGTTTTCCAAATGTTTCCCTAAAAAAACCAAAATTTTTCTTTTTCCCATCAAAGCTAAATGTCTCCCGACAAAACCAAATTTTTCCCAAAAAGTCCAATCCCATTAAAAACCAAATTTTCTTGTAGATAATGTGTTAGTTAAATTTCCTTTTGTATATATTTTGTGCTCATCCATTGTGACTCCTAATATGATGGATTTTTGCCTTGAATAACGGAGTTTTAATCGAGCTTTCGCCGTACAATCGGGTATTCTCTCTCCTTTTACTCTACTCAGCATGTTCCTCTTCATATATTGTTTTATAATTCTTTCCATATTTTGAAACATTGAGGACAATGTTTAGTTTAGGTTTGGGGGTATAGAGTAGATACCACGATAATATGCCATAATTGAAAACAAAACTCCATCTTTTTGAAAAAATTGAAAAATTCCAAAAAAATTAAAAAATGAAAAATCATAAAAAATGGAGCTCATTTACCTTGAAATGTTGACTCTTGTGCAAATATGTAAT
>NW_020631265.1:0-799 GCF_003573695.1 Papaver somniferum
GTTCAGAGATTTAGAAATTTTAACAGAGCTTTACTAGCAAAATCATCTTGAAAGCTTTGCTCAGACTCAGACTCGATGATGACTAAATCTTTACAGGCAAAATATTATCCAGATGGTGATCTCTTTAACTTGAAGAATAAGTCAAATACCACATGGTCTTTGAGAAGTATTAGCTTAGAGTTAAATTTTGTCCTCAAAAATATATGCTGGTGCTTGGGATACGGTAAAAGGATTCTAATATGTAAATACAGATGGATTAAAGAGTTGAATGGTCCTCCCATACCTAAACATGGCTGCTCATCTCATCAACAATTCAAGTATGTGCACCAACTTTTCTCTTCAACAACTATGTAATGGGATTTAAATACTCTGCGAGATTTATTTGAAGATGAAGTAATAAACTACATCACTAGTATCTCGATACATATTAGTCAGGATGATAAACAAGTATGGTTACGTTGCTAAAGGGAAATTGTTCTTTTTCTGTGAAATCCTCTTATCGTAAGATGTTTGAAGATAAGCATGGCTGGTGAAAATCTATAAAACGTTATGGAAACTTCCACTACTTCCGAGGATTCGACATTTCTTATGGAAGGCAACTTCAGATCTCCTCTCAACAAGAAATATTCTCAGCAGGAAGATGCAAGGAATAGTTGATATCTATCCGTTTTGTGAGTTAACTCAAGAAACGCCAGCTCATGTTCTGCGAGATTGTAATATTCCCAGAATGGTTTGGTTTGCTATGTTTGGCTGGTCTGCAAGCGGCACAATTAGTTTCTCAGATAGGTTGTGCACCTGG
>NW_020631266.1:0-378 GCF_003573695.1 Papaver somniferum
CTCCTCACTCCCATGATTTCAACTATTTCTCTAGTTTCACCGTTACTGACACTTTTTCCAAAAAAAATATTCCAGACATAGCATAATTTATCAGCTGACCAGAACCCTTACTGAAGGATTCAAGAATCTGTAAAATATTTTTTCTTTCTTTTTTTATAGCTCTTGCGAAATTCAGGCAGTCGTCAGCGAAAAGGCGGTGAGTTATGGAGGGACCTGTAGGGATAACTTTTATCCCATGAATTAATCATTTTTCCTCGGCATCACGAATGACCCTCGACAGACCTTCCATACAAAGAATGAACAAGTATGGAGATATGGGGTCTCCCTGTCTCAACACTCGAGATGGCTGAAAGAAAGGAGTGTGTGTGTGGGGGGGGG
>NW_020631266.1:578-1000 GCF_003573695.1 Papaver somniferum
GGGGGGGGGGGGGGGGGGGGGGGGGGGGGGGGGGGGGGGTGGCATTTAAGAAGACATCAACATAAGTAGTTCTAATGCACTGGGCAATTAACTTACACCAACCCTCCGAGAAGCCAAGTCTTTTTAGAGATTGGAGAAGAAACTCCCATTCAATCGTGTCAAACGCCTTAGACATATCGATTTTAGTTCCCACATATATCCTATTTTCCTTTTCTTTTTTAGTCTCATTGTGTGGATCATATCGATTTTAGTTCCCACATATATCCTATTTTCCTTTTCTTTTTTAGTCTCATTGTGTGGATTATCTCATGGGATATGATAAAATTATCTGAAATTTATCTACCAGGGATAAAAGATGATTGGAACGGGGAAATGATCTTATCAAGCAACGGATTTATACGATTGGCAATCAGTTTCGAGAT
>NW_020631267.1:0-614 GCF_003573695.1 Papaver somniferum
GTCGTAGCTCCGTAAGTTTACTTATGTTGAGCACCTTCAATTAAATTGATCATTTTTGTGGTTTGATTTAGTTGCGTATTCCAATTAAATTAATCATGGGTTTTCTTGTGATTAATTTGGTTGAGTTTTGGATATAGAAAATCATTTCTATGGTTTTTGGTGTCCAATTTAAAAATCCTTCTTTTCTTTCGAAATTAAGGTCGCTCTTATTGTTCTTCCGGGAATGACATCAAATGGGGGAGAGTTCTTCTGAACTTGTGCTTAATGGTAATATCTTGTTGGGTGATAGACGCATTTATGTGTCTATCTTGGTCTCGATTTTCTGTATTGTTAGTGCTCGATTTTATACTTATTTGATTAATTTATGTCCCTGTAGGTAATTTTGGAGAAATAAGCTTTTGCGGCGAAATTGGCTAAAAAACTGGTTTTTGCGCTCGTGGGAGAAAATTACTATTCGGACTCTCAGTTTGGATAAGGGGAACTTCAATTACTAAGGGGCACCCAGATCACTATTCACCACCAACTACTATTTTCACCCCCATTTCTGTTAGGGGGACTTCACCTTCTTTACGTGAGAATTGAAATTGGCGGGAAATGTCGCGTTCAAAATAGCT
>NW_020631267.1:625-1000 GCF_003573695.1 Papaver somniferum
TCTGTTAGGGGGACTTCACCTTCTTTACGTGAGAATTGAAATTGGCGGGAAATGTCGCGTTCAAAAGAGCTGCTCATCTGCGTATTGCCTGTGTTGGATTTTGGTCGACAATCTCGTTGATATCTTCATCGTAATGAATTGGTATGATCCTGTTATGACAAAACAGGCGAGGTAATGGGTGTAGAATCGGAAATCAACGGTTATAAACAACACAGAGAGAAGAGGGTTTATCGGGTATTTTGTTGGCTTTTATTTCGGGAAGTTGCGTGCAACAAAGATGACATATGGTCGGAATTTCTCTAGGGAATGATTTGATTAATTCAAAACAAGATTAGCTACGTGTGTTTAGTCGAAAATATTCAAGTTTCCATACTC
>NW_020631268.1:0-225 GCF_003573695.1 Papaver somniferum
ATTGGAGAAGTGGATGCAAAATTTGAGGTAAAAATCTTGTTAGTTAATTGTTTTCCTGTTTAAGAAAAGCCTGAGTTTATTTCATATATATTTTATTGCTTTTGCTTAACAAAATTTCGGTACAATTGATATTTATTCCATTATGTGTGTATGGATGTATGTGTGATTCAATTGGTTCCGGTTAAGAAAAACTATTGTTATCTTGCTTTATTGTGTGGTATCAAT
>NW_020631268.1:425-811 GCF_003573695.1 Papaver somniferum
TGACTCGACTTTACCACAGCAAACCTAAAGATTTCTAGCAAACAACAAGCATGATGGCTCCACTTAGATTGTTTCTAGACCAGATTCTAATCCTTCGAAAGGGAATTCGTTACAATTTGAGAAAACCCCTCTGGAATCAATCCGAGTTAAAGCAAGTTGAATCAAGGCGAGGGAAGCTCAGAGGAGCTTTGATACCCAAAACCTCACCGATCCAATGCGGCGCAGTCACGCATTCAACTCGCAGAAACCTTCAAGAACTTCGAGGTGTGCTTAAAAGAGTAACCAATATTTTTCGAATGATTGTCCTGTTAAGCTCGATACCCTATAGGTCTCTTTCTAGTCCAAATTTTAGGCTTAGGTTCGCTTTAGGTTTCGTTTTCCTAAGG
>NW_020631268.1:822-1000 GCF_003573695.1 Papaver somniferum
CGTCCTGTTAAGCTGGATACCCTATAGGTCTCTTTCTAGTCCAAATTTTAGGCTTAGGTTCGCTTTAGGTTTCGTTTTCCTAAGGCGGGCAAGAAGGGAGCGGTGATGAAATCCGAACCCTTATCTTATATGGTCCAGTCCTTGCCCTTTACTAGGAATTTAAAAACAGTCCATATTC
>NW_020631269.1:0-229 GCF_003573695.1 Papaver somniferum
CAATTTAAGCAAACCCCTCTGGAATCAATCCGAGTCAAAGTAAGTTGAATTGAGGCGAGGGAAGCTCAGTGGAGCTTTGATACCCAAGGCCTTACCGCTTTCACAAGGCGGCGCAATCACGCATTCAACTCACAGAAACCATCATGAACTTCGAAGTATGCTAAAAGAGTAACCAATATTTTTCGAACGACTTTCCTACTAAGCTCGTTACCCTATAGGTCTCGTTCTA
>NW_020631269.1:429-741 GCF_003573695.1 Papaver somniferum
AACCCGAGGGGCCGAGACGATATTGTAATCGTCGTCCTTCCCTGCAAACAGTTTATATATATATTTTTTATATATAACCCTTTTTTAGGGTTTAAAATTAAAATAAATTGTCCAAAGTCCAGTCCAATGAAAAGAAATACAAAAAATAATAATAATAATTACAAAAATAAAATAAAAAATGGAAAGTCTCTTAAAAAAAAATAAAAATAATTCTCTCTCTTTTTTTGTTTTTTTTCTCTCTTTTTTTCTTTATTTTTTTGCTTTGTCTTTTTTCCTTCTCTTTTAGCTTTAAGCTTTGATTCCAAGGTCTTT
>NW_020631270.1:0-242 GCF_003573695.1 Papaver somniferum
GATCTCAATACTATATATTGTTGGCACTCGATTTTGTACTAATTTTGTTATTTTATGTATTTGTAGGTATTTTTTGGAAATAAACATTTTTGGAAAATTCTGCTCGAAAAGTTGATTTTGTCACCCGGAGGACAAGTGTTATTTGGACTCTCGCTTTTGGATAAGGGGTAACCTAATTGCTAAGGGGCACCCCCAGGTCACCCCAAGGCAGCTGCTATTCGCACCCAAGTTCTGGTTAGGGG
>NW_020631270.1:253-540 GCF_003573695.1 Papaver somniferum
CCCCAAGGCAGCTGCTATTCGCACCCAAGTTCTGGTTAGGGGGAGGACATCTTCTTCCCAAATTCAAAAAAACAAAATTGGCGGGAAAAAAATTGTTATCAACTGGCAGATTTAGGGTTGGAAGTTTGGACGGGATTAAAGGAGATTCAATGGCCCAAATTTAATTGGTTTGTTCCTAGGGCCTAGATAGAGCTGGTATGGGTGTTGGATTCGGTAAAAATTGGTTAGATAACCGGTGGTAATCAAATCAGGGAAGATATTCTAAAATAAGAAAAATATTCTATTCT
>NW_020631270.1:740-1000 GCF_003573695.1 Papaver somniferum
CTCGCCCAAAATTGTTAATATTTTGTATATATATTTTTATAAGTCTAAAAAAATCCTTTACCTTCACAAGTCTTAGAGTTCGAACCTTTATTACTACAACCCACGAAAAATCTTTAATCAGGTATCTTTTCTGGTGTGGACACTTTTCTATGATGGTGCACCTACTTTGGATTATATGCATAGTGCAGGAATGATACAAAATGCAGATTTTTTGCTCTGTGGAAGTCATACTGAAACTAATGCTCATCTCTTCATTCATT
>NW_020631271.1:0-487 GCF_003573695.1 Papaver somniferum
TGAGAGGTACTGGGACTAATGATTCGGTCAATCTTCATAAAATAGGGCTCAATGAATTATTCTCGACAATAATCGCTCAAAACATAAGTTATATGGACTCTTATTTTGCCAAAGTAGATTCTCAAAAAATTGATTGTAAATGTTAAGCATGGAACATCAAATCACCTAAGCTAAGCATGACCCATCTAATCAAATAACACCCAATTTAATCAAATCATATTTCAATTAATTTTTAATGCAAAAGTCTTAAAAAGAATTAATTAAATTACCCATGTATGAAGCTCGGCCTCCTCCGTCGTCCCAGTGTTGGGGTTTAACTCATCATAGTAAAAATTCTCTCAAAATAATTATTTATGGCCAAAAATGGTTCACAGTGATGAAATAAAGAGAAAATGATGAAAATCGGGTGTTTGCAACGTTTATAATTGTTGCAAACACCGTTACAAAGAACGATAAAAGAATACTGTTGTTGTCTGCGTAGCTGACT
>NW_020631271.1:498-1000 GCF_003573695.1 Papaver somniferum
TGATGAAAATCGGGTGTTTGCAACGTTTATAATTGTTGCAAACACCGTTACAAAGAACGATAAAAGAATACTGTTGTTGTCTGCGTAGCTGAATACGACCCACAGAACTGGTCGTTGTCACTGTTGAAGAACGAAGGTTTTTGGCTGTCTGTTCTTCGTGTTCTTCATCTTCATCAATGGCAGCAGCAGAAACAGAGAAAAATGGTGGATTATTCCTCTGTAGCGCTCTCCTCTCTACTCCCAACTCTCGACACCTTTCCTAATCGACCCAACATGCCTTTTTATACTCGATAGGCATTGAAATATTTCGAGTTAACTCCATATAATTTCTCTTCAAAACTGGCAGATACGAGAATATTTTCTTTCTCTTCTTTGCGTCTTCTAAGTTGTCTTTCCTTTTTTATCCTGATTTGATAGGGACGAATTTTGTTGAGTAAAGAAGAAAATCTTGTCCCATGCAATACGCATCGAATCAAATATTCGATGAAATATTTCTTCTTTA
>NW_020631272.1:0-339 GCF_003573695.1 Papaver somniferum
TTTTTGTGTTGTGTTAAAACACAACTGAGCTGTTTTGGTGTAACTGAATTAGTGACAGAAAGTAAAGTAAATGTGACAGTGAAGTAGAATAAAAACAATGAAGCAAAGGTAACAGTGGCAGTTAACAGGAAACAAAACCAAATAAACCAAGGCTGTTAGCCAAGGGCAGGGAGGAGTTTTCAGCTGTGGCTAAGCTAATGCTTAGAATCCACCTTGTGTCCTAGCTAAACAATGCAATTCTAGGTTGAAATTAGGATCTTAAGCATACAAAAGGAATGGAAAGAGAATTAGCTTGCTATGAGCACTAATTTCTCCCATTGCTCAATCAAAACAATGCAT
>NW_020631272.1:539-670 GCF_003573695.1 Papaver somniferum
GGATAGGTAGGGGGTAGGGGATTGATGGGAGAAGGATGGGTGTGGTTGGTTTGGGTAGTTGAGGCAGGTGAGGTGGTGGTTGCGAAGGCAGAGCAGGTGGAGAAGATGGTGGTGGTCTGCAACAGGCATGG
>NW_020631272.1:870-1000 GCF_003573695.1 Papaver somniferum
TATTTATTCTTGAAAACAATGAAAATACAGAATATGGGATAAAATGTAGAATTACTGCGCAAAAGATGAGTTAAATGCCAACAAAAAGGGATAAAAATATACAATATTTGGCACTCATCACGCATGGCTT
>NW_020631273.1:0-664 GCF_003573695.1 Papaver somniferum
TATCGTACATTCATATAAGATAATCGAAGATTTTCATGACAATGTTTTGAGTAGAGTGTTCGCAAGAGATAATGATGGAAGAGAAATTATGAATATTGCGAAAATCTCGCCACTAGAGGAATGGCAGAAACATATCATTTCTTTTACCGCAGAAGAAATCCCCGAAGGTGAAGAGGTACATGATAATCCATTGGTAGTAAAATTAGAAATTAATCCAAAACCGAAAGAAGATGAGGATGATGAAGCTGAAGATTCATGGGCAATTAATAGAATTCTAATCGATACTGGAAGCTCTGTGAACATCTTATTTTATCATACTTATAAAACTATGGGAGGAAGAGATGATGATCTTATACCATCAACATATAAGATATATGGTTTTAATGGTACTGCTAACAAGCCTAAAGGGGAGGTTACTATGCGAATTCCATTGAAGGGAATATATTCCGAAAAATCATTCTGTGTCGTTGATGTAGAATCACCCTACAATGCGTTAATTGGTCGACCTTGGCTACATGGGATTCTAGGTGTAGCTTCAACTTTCCACCAGTGCATCAAATTCCCTCACCCCAGTGGTGTAGGAATCATAAAGGGAGATTGGGTTGAAGGAAAGAGGTGTTACGAAACTGAGATAGAATCTTGCGAAGGAAGAGCAAAAAAGAAG
>NW_020631273.1:675-1000 GCF_003573695.1 Papaver somniferum
AGGAAAGAGGTGTTACGAAACTGAGATAGAATCTTGCGAAGGAAGAGCAAACAAGAAGGAAAATTGGCGACACAAAATCAAAGATACACAGAGAAGTGAGAGGTTGATGGTGGATGCAATCGAAAGAAAAGGAGAAGAGATGTTGCGAAACTAATGCTAGCTCAGAATAAAAATGATGAACATACCACTACCAAGGAAGCAGTAGCAGAAAATAATAAAGAAGCTGAGGATGGCAAAGGTAATAAACACAAGAAATTTATGAATGATTAAGTTGTTGCGACACTCTCGCAATAATTAAAATTATCAAAAATACATTTGATTGAAT
>NW_020631274.1:0-246 GCF_003573695.1 Papaver somniferum
ACGTGTTGCACATGTTCATAGGATAGGTTCCCAATATCTAGAAACTTGTTGCACCTCATACAAGGATCGATTCCCCTCTTGTGATCGGTTGCACCTCTTAATAGGATTGGTTCCCCTTTGCCTAGAGTTGGTCATACCAATTACAAAAAATCGATCATACCATCTCAGGTGATTACTTAAGATCGGTTTCACTAATAAAAGTCATACCAATACAAAAGTCAGGCCTTGTGAATAGTTTTACCAAGA
>NW_020631274.1:385-683 GCF_003573695.1 Papaver somniferum
CGAAGTTGACTCTAGTACATAATCAAGCGACTCTTTAAATGAGTTTTGGTTCACTAAAATATGACAACCAAACTTGACATACCAATGCTTGGTGGGTTCAACCGATCTATGCTCTAACAATAATAGGCTTAACTTTTGTTTGTCAAAAGTTCATTCAATCTTTATCGATATTTGCATAATGACATATGAAAGACTTAACTTTTGACCACGTATGGGAAAATCATAGTTCACGGACGCAAACACACATATCTTATAACAAGTTGCAATATATAAAACCATAAAGATTAATACTGCAAGA
>NW_020631274.1:694-1000 GCF_003573695.1 Papaver somniferum
AATCATAGTTCACGGACGCAAACACACATATCCCATAACAAGTTGCAATATATAAAACCATAAAGATTAATACTGCAAAATCATCTTCCAAATAAACTTTAGAATTTAAATAAATAAATCTAAAAACATTGCAAGATGAAAATCGTTGGAAATAGCTATGTGTACTCACAATAATGGCTATTCCAAACCCTAGTTATCCTTATTAAATCACAAGAATAAATTATCATAAGAAGTTTCCTAGACACTAAGACCTTTGAAAATTCTTTATCGTCCCCGAACTCCTTGTCATCAACAATCATTGGAACA
>NW_020631275.1:0-352 GCF_003573695.1 Papaver somniferum
TTTTGGGTTACAACAACTCTTGGTTGTGGGTGAAATCATCTAAGTGCATCAAGTGCGTAGTATCCTGCTGGGATCAAAGACGTAGGAGTACAACTGTACCTTGGATCGGTGGGAGACTGATTGGGGTTCAACTATAGTTCAGTCTGAAGTTAGCTTGTAGTAGTCTAGTGTCTGTAGCGTCTTAATACAGTGTGTATTCAATCTGGACTAGGTCCCGGGGTTTTTCTGCATTTGCGGTTTCCTCGTTAACAAAATTTCTGGTGTCTGTGTTATGTCTTCTCCGCATTATATTTTATATAATTGAAATAATACAGGTTGTGCGTTCGTGATCATCAATTGGAAATCCAACCTT
>NW_020631275.1:363-1000 GCF_003573695.1 Papaver somniferum
GCATTATATTTTATATAATTGAAATAATACAGGTTGTGCGTTAAGATCATCAACTTCTCTAATCCAACCTTTGGTTGTTGATTGTAGTTGATTGATCCTTGGACATTGGTCTTTGGTACCGTCCAAGTTATCTCTCTTTGATAAAGAGCCGCAAATTTCTATTTGCTTGAGTAAAGATCAAATCGAGAGATTGAGATAATAACTCCTTGAGATACTTTTTATCTAGATTGATTCTGACTGTCTAGTTGATTCTCTAGCAAAGTATTTCGGAGTTAGTCCATACAGATTGCTAAGCGAAATATTGGGTGGTGTTGTTAGACCCTCACTTTTTCAAATTTGATGAAGGAGCATCTAGAGACGAGCAATAGGGTAACCTGGCGTCCACCACCAGATAGTCAATGGACTTAATATAGATATCCAAGCTTAGGAAAAGGATGGAATAGAAAATGGTCGAGCATATGCCAAAATCAGCTGAAGAATACCAGGAGCAGGTACTTGTGAGTGCGCCTATCAAAGATGGTCGCGGAATATCTGGCCAGTGCGCTAGGTTCATGTGATGGTGAGTGCGCCTGCATATCAGATACTACACCCGTATCAATGACAGGGGACTGTTTGGACATGTGAAACTCTAAGGGGC
>NW_020631276.1:0-310 GCF_003573695.1 Papaver somniferum
TCGGAACTCTATGATCAAGACCAAATCATGAAACAGAAAGACTCCCCTTTAATAGAAAATTTTCATAAAAAATATTTCCTGCACAAATTACATGTCTAGAGGCTTGAGAGTCGAAAAAAGCTTGCATTTTGGATGCATTGACTCAAGGATAAGTCGAAATCCTTTTTTTTGAAACCAAACTATAAACTAGATAAACTCATTTTTATTATAAAATTTTCTAAAAAATGATTGTGGTAAAAAATAATACATTTAAAGGCTCTACATGTTATCCAAATTGCATTTCTACGTATGTTGATTCCAAAAATAAAGA
>NW_020631277.1:0-555 GCF_003573695.1 Papaver somniferum
ACGTCCCCGACACTCTTGACTCAACCGTGTACCTCGGCGCCTTGATCAGATCTGCACTCCTTGGGAGAGTCCTTATTACCTTATTCACCCAACCTAAGTCATATGCTTAAGTTGAGAATCCAAGGTGCCTCTCCCGGATGGGCTTCATTGACCCCAAATCTCTATGACTCAGGTTCCGGTGGCGGTGTAGCCTTTCCCTGAGTCATGCAATAGGTACCCCCTTATATGACGTACTTTAGGTCTTACATTTTCCTCTTTAGAAATTGTATTCACGAACTAGGGTGTACGCCATAAAGGTTCGCCTCTTTCTCTTTTGTCATTCTTCTCTGATTATTTTCTGTATAATTCATTATCTCTGCGAGAGTCTCGCAAATCATTATATTGTATCTGAATTTCGTAATCTCAATTTTGTTGTTCAATCAAATGTATTTTTGAGAATTTTACTTATTTCGAGATTATCACAACAACTTAATCATTCATACATTTCTTGTTTCTATTACCTTTGACATCCTCTGCTTCTTTATTATTTTCTGCTACTGCTTCCTTGGTAATGGT
>NW_020631277.1:566-999 GCF_003573695.1 Papaver somniferum
TTATTACCTTTGCCATCCTCTGCTTCTTTATTATTTTCTGCTACTGCTTCCTTGGTAGTGGTATGTTCATCCTTTTATTCTGAGCTAGCATTAATTTCGCAACATCTCTTCTCCTTTCTTTTCGATTGTATCCACCATCAACCTCTCACTTCTTTGTACGTCTTTGATTTTGTGTCGCCAGTTTTCCTTCTTGTTTGCTCTCCTTCGCAAGATTCTATCTCAGTTTCGTAACATCTCTTTCCTTCAACCCAATCTCCCTTTATGATTCCTACACCATTGGGGTGAGGGAATTTGATACACTGGTGGAAAGTTGAAGCTACACCTAGAATCCCATGTAACCAAGGTCGACCGATTAATGCATTATAGGGTGATTATACATCAACGACACAGAATGAGATTTCAGAAGATATTCCCTTCAATGGAATTTGCATAG
>NW_020631278.1:0-412 GCF_003573695.1 Papaver somniferum
TATCCGTATACGTAACTCCTTTTTCTATTAAAATCAGGACGTGACGACTTGTTAATAGTGGTGACCAATAATTCAAACAACATAGCCTTTATTTTTAGCAATGGCCCTAGCTAATGGGCTATTATTTTTTTAGTTCAGAGGCAATTCAAGTAATATCGCTATCTGTTGCTTTTCTTTTAGTCGATTAAAATTGGTAGGATAATCACTGCAAATTGACACAAAAATATTACAGGTGGGAAAAGTATTTGAGGAGAGGAAAAATTCACCAGAAAAGCATCGATTTTCTTTTTTCATTTTGAAATCAACAATTATGATGAAAAAGAAAATCACACATTTTTATGAGGTTTTTCTATTCTAAACCAATTGGATTGTTAATTCTTGGCTTATGAAGTTTTTTTTTTTTTTTTTTTTT
>NW_020631278.1:423-1000 GCF_003573695.1 Papaver somniferum
TATTCTAAACCAATTGGATTGTTAATTCTTGGCTTATGAAGTTTTTTTTTTTTTTTTTTTTTGTTACGGAGGAAAAATTCATTGATTAAACAGAGATCACCTTCGATTCAAGAAGGATTTGATCTGAAATACAACTTGGTGGAAAATCAGACCATTCTTTAGTTAGCTTCTCTGTACGAGCTACTCTTGACAGAATGTCTGCCACTTTATTTTGATTCTTTGGAAGTTTCTTATCTACAATTACTAGGCTTTCTTTACCGCAACCTTTGTTCCCTAAAAAGTTTAAATAAAATATTTTAATTGAGCAATATATATTTTATAATTGCGTGCTTTAAAGATTTCCTGATCACGGAAAAGAAGTAAAATGGATAGCAAGGCCAGGGTTACAAGTTTAGTGTCATAATGTCATTGCATGGCGACACTAAGCACCAAACTTGAATTTAAATATTTGAAAGGAATGCAAGACATTAAATAATATCATAGGTGGTATCCAAATGCTGATGTTTTCTAGCGAAAAATGAAATGCTTCCTGCTACAAAGAGTACAAGCAGTAAAGATTTGAAGGGGAAAGAAACAA
>NW_020631279.1:0-296 GCF_003573695.1 Papaver somniferum
GACTTCAGACAAAACTTTGAAAGCAATATCTATTCCTTCCACGGTTTCTTTCGAAAAGGGAAGAGGCTCAGGTAGAGAACTGGCAATGATATAAGGTTGAGAAACATTATCAATAGGGAGAGAAGAAGTTTCATTCACAGAAGGATCAATAATAGGGGTTTCAATCATTGAAAGGTCAGTTGAAGAAATGAAGTCTGAGGCAGCTTTTTCGCGAATTGGAGATAATGGTTTAACTTGCGAAGATGTCGCAGGAGATTTAGAAGAGATAAGTAAGTGGAATGGAACAGAGGTTTCAA
>NW_020631279.1:307-543 GCF_003573695.1 Papaver somniferum
CGAAGATGTCGCAGGAGATTTAGAAGAGATAAGTAAGTGGAATGGAACAGCGGTTTCAACAGTTTTAAGATGGCGAGATTTCTTGAAAGGTATATTGACATCCTTATCACCATGTGAATTACAATCCAGATAAGAAACAGAGGCAACAATATTGTTATTAGAAAAGAATAATGTTTCTTACTACCTTCTGATTCGCAGACTTTCTTTTGTGTACAACAATCTTATGCTGCGGTTTG
>NW_020631279.1:743-1000 GCF_003573695.1 Papaver somniferum
GCAAAACCCATAAGGAAGAAAAAAGAAAACTAACCTTGATGAATCCATGGAAAACACTAGCAGGAAGATTATTTCGAAGAAAATTACAAATGATGAAGATCTACAGAGGGAACAGTATGGATATGAAGAAGAACTTAAAAATATTGAAAGAAGAAGAAAGAAGAAAAATTGCAATAATGGAATTTGCAGAAGAACGAAGTTGCATAGAAAATAAAAAGAGAGTGAGAAAGAATATATATAGTGGAAATTTTTTCTCA
>NW_020631280.1:0-455 GCF_003573695.1 Papaver somniferum
CGGTTGCAGCCTGTGGGTGAAGACGAATTCTAAGTGATGTTGTGAGACGGAGAGTTTGGGAGAGAAAGAAAACACCACAGAGTCGAAAAATCAAAGCTGCAGAAACCTCCATTGCTGCTGGTGCACGAAGAACACGAAGAACATTGACCCACATCAAACTGTCGTTCAAGCTAAAGTAACAACGACACAGAGGTGGGGGTCGTAGAGCTACAATATATTTGACAGTTTCATTTTATCGTTCTTTGTAACAGTTCGGTTTGTAACAAATATAATTGTTACAAACCCGGTTTTTATTATATTTCCCCCATATTCATCATTTGTAAACCCCTTGAGCAATAAAAATGACTTTTGAGCGTGTTTCCAACATGATGAGAGGCTAAATTCTCGCATAACCAAGGCAATGGATGAAGCTACTCACACATGAATAATGGGTAACTATTTCATTTTCTCTAATA
>NW_020631280.1:466-1000 GCF_003573695.1 Papaver somniferum
TTTCCAACATGATGAGCGGCTAATTCTCTCGTAACCAAGGCAATGGATGAAGCTATTCACACATGAACAATGGGTAACTATTTCATTTTCTCTAATATTTAATTATAATTCACTCAATCACTGCTTTTGCAGAGTTCTTAAAAGTTTACATATTTTTCTTCATTAGTTGTGATTCAATTAGATAGGTTATGCTTTGTTTAGATAATCTATGCTTAGGGGATACAATTAATATTTGAGAATATGTTTGATTATTTGTGAATTAAGAAATAAATTATTAAAAGGCTAATTAGAGTTATGAAATATTTGACATCATTCATTCATGTGTAATAGTGGATTCTAGTGTCTTGGTTATTTTCTAATATCTTGAAATCAAATTTTGATCTAAGTTTTCTTTACTTTTAAGTTTTATTAAGTCTAGAATCTTTTGCTTTCACAAGCCTCAACGAACTTTTTACTACAACTCAATCAAAAATCACATCAGCTGTCAAAATGTTTTTTGATTGTCTAGCTATTCTCTTATCTTTCTTAGTTGGA
>NW_020631281.1:0-280 GCF_003573695.1 Papaver somniferum
CAAGGCATCTACTACAAGACTCACTGGGTCATCACATGGCACTTGTACCCCTCCTCTGATCATTTTTGGATTATAGAGCATCACCAGTACTTCACACAACAAAAATACAAAATCCATACTAAGTACAAATACTTCACTCTTCATAAATTTCAAATTAAAGTTGCTAGCTTTGGTACTTCTCATTTTACAACTGAGCTTTTCATACTTATCACCACTACCATCATTCAAAACCAATTCATGGCCTCTTCCTCAGGAACCAGATCTTCAGATCAAGTTGAAA
>NW_020631281.1:291-1000 GCF_003573695.1 Papaver somniferum
GGGGGAGGGGGGGGGGGGGGGGGGGGGGTGGGGGGGGGGTGGGGGGGGGGGGGGGGGGGGGGAGTTTAATGCATTTTGAATCTTGGGGATTTTGAGAGAGTGTAAGAGAGTATAGGGAGTTTTAAAGAGTTTGGTGTTTTGAGTGTAGGGAGTTTGAGAGACTCTCCCAAAATCTCTACTTTTTTTAGAGATTTGTAGTGAGGCAAAAATACACTAGAAACTCCCTAGAACTCCCCAAAACAAACCAACTCCCTAGCATTCTAGTTTTTACCACTAACAGGGAGTTTAAGAGTTTGTTTCAAACTCCCCCACGACTAACGGGGTTTTCTATGGAGTTTGGGAGACTCTTCTAAACTCTCCCACGACTAACGGGAGAAAACCCACTATACCCAACTCCCCCAACTCCCGTGAGGACTAACATCCTGAGAGGATTGGAAATGGGTCTTTATAGGAAGATATTGTAGCAAAATCTCCCATGAAACTAGAACTATCTCCAGGTTCATCAACTCAAATTGGGAGCTCAGGAGAAATGCAGAAGTGAATCTCTGGAAGAAGAGAATGAACTACTACTCAATCAAACTTGGCAGCATAGAAGACTACGAAGTGTTTAGAAAAGGAGGCACTAGAGGAATTTTTGACAAACTCATTGTCTTAACTGAAGTTCCACCTGCAGGACCAGATTTCATTGATGAAGTTAATTTTTACAGAG
>NW_020631282.1:0-406 GCF_003573695.1 Papaver somniferum
AATTTTTTAAGTAGAGTGTTCGCAAGAGATAATGATGGAAGAGAAGTTATGAATATCGCGAAAATCTCACCACTAGAGGAATGGCAGAAACAGATCATTTCTTTTACCGCAGAAGAAATCCCCGAAGGTGAAGAGGTACATGATAATCCATTGGTAGTAAAATTAGAAATTAATCCAAAACCGAAAGAAGATGAGGATGATGAAGCTGAAGATTCATGGGCAATAAATAGAATTCTAATCGATACTGAAATCTCTGTGAACATCTTATTTTATCATACTTATAAAACTATAGGAGGAAGAGATGATGATCTTATACCATCAACATATAGGATATATGGTTTTAATGATACTGCTAACAAGCCTAAAGGGGAGGTTACTATGCGAATTCCATTGAAGAGAATATCTT
>NW_020631282.1:417-1000 GCF_003573695.1 Papaver somniferum
ACTGCCAACAAGCCTAAAGGGGAGGTTACTATGCGAATTCCATTGAAGGGAATATCTTCTGAAATCCTATTCTGTGTCGTTGATGTAGAATCACCCTACAATGCATTAATTGGTCGACCTTGGCTACATGGGATTCTAGGTGTAGCTTCAACTTTCCACCAGTGCATCAAATTCCCTCACCCCAGCGGTGTAGGAATCATAAAGGGAGATTGGGTTGAAGGAAACAGGTGTTACGAAACTGATATAGAATCTTGCGAAGGAAGAGAAAACAAGAAGGAAAATTGGCGACACAAAATCAAAGAGACACAAAGAAATGAGAGGTTGATGGTGGATGCAATCGAAAGAAAAGAAGAAGAGATGTTGCGAAAAATAATGCTATCTCAGAGTAAAAATGATAAACATACCTATACCAAGGAAACAGTAGAAGAAAATAATAAAGAAGCAGAGGATGGCAAAGGTAATAAAAACAAAAAATGTATGAATGATTAATTTGTTGCGACACTCTCGCAATAAGTAAAATTCTCAAAAATGCATTTTATTGAGTGACAAAATTGAGATTGCGAAATGCAAATACAATATGATG
>NW_020631283.1:0-443 GCF_003573695.1 Papaver somniferum
CAGCTTAAAGAACAATATTCCAAATTAGAAGAATCTTATTCTTCTCTTGCGAAGAAAAATGCCTTTCTTATTTCTAAAGAGAAAAATCTTCAGTCTCGACTTAAATGTTTAGTTGGAGATAAATTTGATGACGCAATGGACCGTTGGGAGAATAGTTGTCTGTCCTTGATTCAACACCTTATTTCGCAAAAGGAAGGTAGTCATAATAGTTTGACTGCCTTAATTATCTTTTCTTTGTCATATCTTTCTGAGTTCTTCATCTTAATGAGATTTTGTATTCTATCTTTCGCAGAGTCTGAGAAGAATCTTCATTCTTTCATTTCTGTTTTGGAGGCTAAATATGCCAAAATTCGCAAAGAAAATGCATTTCTCGTCTCTGCCCTTACTGGTTCTCGTGACCGAGCAGAAAGAAGACTTGATTATCTTGCTTATTTTAAGGATAT
>NW_020631283.1:458-637 GCF_003573695.1 Papaver somniferum
CCTTACTGGTTCTCGCGACCGAGCAGAAAGAAGACTTGATTATCTTGCTTATTTTAAGGATATTCAAGATAGGAATCATTAGAGAGCACTTCTTCGTCAAGTTCATCTCCGGGATGAAGTCCTTGTAAATGACATTTTATTATCCAAATCTCTTCCTCCTACATCAATTGGACCTTTAG
>NW_020631283.1:648-1000 GCF_003573695.1 Papaver somniferum
CAAATCTCTTCCTCCTACATCAATTGAACCTTTAGAAGTAGATGATGATGAAGTTCCTCGTCCTGCTGATAGTGATTATGATTACGAAAGTGGTGCAGAGGATAATTTCTTGGAAGATGAAGAAGAAATTCCTTCTAAAGAAGCATCTGCTGGTGTTAATCAAAATGAGAAAGAAATTTCTCCTGAAGAAGTAATTGCTGGAGATAATCAAGATGCTAGTCAAGGTAAAGATCAGAACCGAAATGAAGGAGAGGCTTGCGATAATGATAATATTGGCGAAGAATTTCTGTTATCTCCTGCTACTGAAATTAATACTGAAGCTTGAGCTTCTTATCTAGCTTTGTCTTCTTGA
>NW_020631284.1:0-630 GCF_003573695.1 Papaver somniferum
GAAGCCAGACCGATACTACTTTTATCGTAGTTGTGTGACCTGATCTTGAATCTTCTATAAAAATAGTACAATCATATTGATTGGCTAGAGATCGTGAGAGTTATCCGATAGGCAAGATATAAAAATTAATCGCAAACACCTTCGTATCATTGTTTGTGATTCCGCAACATCTTGTTTCGCTACCATACGATTAAGATTGTTGTGAGGTGATTGATTAATCTAGGCTGTTCTTCGGGAATATAAGACGGGATTATCAATTGGTTCTTGT
Organism: Papaver somniferum; assembly: GCF_003573695.1. Taxonomy (NCBI): domain Eukaryota; kingdom Viridiplantae; phylum Streptophyta; class Magnoliopsida; order Ranunculales; family Papaveraceae; genus Papaver; species Papaver somniferum. The sequence continues at coordinate 269 of NW_020631284.1, forward strand.
TCACCTTGATTATCATCAAAAGACGGAACAAAAACTTTTAGGGTTTTTATGTGCGAGACAGATTGATCCTTTGATAGACTTTTCTGTGTGAGACAGATTTGTTTATTGTTAAAGCATGCGATTTTGGGTCGTAGCAACTCTTAGTTGTGGGTGAGATCAGCTAAGGGAATCAAGTGCGCAGTATCCTGCTGGGATCAGAGGCGTAGAGAGTACAACTGTACCTTGGATCAGTGGGAGACTGATTGGGGTTCAACTATAGTCCAGTCCGAAGTTAGCTTGGTGTAGTCTAGTGTCTTTAGCGGCTTAATACAGCGTGTATTCAATCTGGACTAGGTCCCGGGGTTTTTCTGCATTTGCAGTTT
>NW_020631284.1:641-1000 GCF_003573695.1 Papaver somniferum
CAGTGTGTATTCAATCTGGACTAGGTCCCGGGGTTTTTCTGCATTTGCGGTTTCCTCGTTAACAAAATTCTGGTGTCTGTGTTATTTCTATTTCCGCATTATATTTGTTTATATAATTGAAATAATACAGGTTGTGCGTTTGAATCAATCAATTGGAAATCCGACCTTTGGTTGTTGATTGATATTGATTGATCCTTGGACATTGGTCTTTGGTACCGTCCAAGTTTTTCCTTGTGTTTGATTATAGACTCGCTGATTTCTATTAGCTTGAGTAAATCAAAACAAGAGAGAGATATTAACTCCTTGAGATATTTTTGTCTAGATTGAGTCTGGCTGTCTAGTAGATTCTCTAGTAAGTG
>NW_020631285.1:0-340 GCF_003573695.1 Papaver somniferum
CTTGAGATCGTGAGAGTTCTCCGATAGGCAAGATAAAGAAGTCACAAACATCTTCGTCTCACTGTTTGTGATTCCTCGACAAACCGCCTGTGTAGTCAGGAAGGATTGTAGAGAGGTGATTGATTAATCTAGGCTATTTTTCGGGAATATAAGACCAGATTATCAATTGGTTCCTGTTCACCTTGATTTCATATATTAATACGGAACAAAACCTAGGGTTTATCTGTGGGAGACAGATTTATCCTTTGATAGAATTTTCTGTGTGAGACAGATTTGTTTATTATCAAGTCTGCCATTTTGGGTTGCAGCAACTCTTGGTTGTGGGTGAGATCATCTAAGG
>NW_020631285.1:351-882 GCF_003573695.1 Papaver somniferum
GTTTATTATCAAGTCTGCCATTTTGGGTTGCAGCAACTCTTGGTTGTAGGTGAGATCAGCTAAGGGAATCAAGTGCGCGGTATCCTGCTGGGATCAAAGGCGTAGGAGTACAACTGTACCTTGGATCGGTGGGAGACTGATTGGGGTTCAACTATAGTCCAGTCCGAAGTTAGCTTGGAGTAGGCTAGTGTTTGTAGCAGCTTAATACAGTGTGTATTCAATCTGGACTAGGTCCCCGGGTTTTTCTGCATTTGCGGTTTCCTCGTTAACAAAATTTCCGGTGTCTGTGTTATTTCTTTTCTGCATTATATTTTATATAATTGAAATAATACAGGTTATGCGTTCGTGATCATCAATTGGAAATCGAACCTTTGGTTGTTGATTTATATTGATTGATCCTTGGACATTGGTATTTGGTACCGTCCAAGTTATTCCTTGTATTTGATAAAGACTCGCTATTGTTTTTAGCTTGAGTAAAAATCAAATCAAGAGAGAGATATTAACTCCTTGAGATACTTTTAACTAGGTTGA
>NW_020631286.1:0-452 GCF_003573695.1 Papaver somniferum
TCCTAGTCCGAGACTTAGCTATAAGAGAGTAGAAATCAAGACTTATAGTTTTGATCACTAACATTGACAAACATGCTTGAGATAGCAACGCATGCGAGTTTGACCGAGCAGTGCTCTAACAATCTCCCCCTTTGTCAATTTTAGTGACAAAACTATCAATACATATGGAATATAAAAAAGATAATGAAACTTTAGTAGCTCATATTCCACATGTCTAATCTTCAACATTCCTCGAAATCTTCGTCATTTCCAAGTACTCCAATGATCCCAAAGGTTGTAAGTTTAGTACCATCGTTGCTGAAGATCCATAGCTATAACAATGAGAAAGCATCGGTCTCGATCATTGTTATACAGTGTCATAGTATTATTACACAGTGTCAAAGTCCAATTGTATCACAACTTCAACAATAATACTATGGTGATATGTATCACTCCCCCTTAGTCAATACTCC
>NW_020631286.1:463-1000 GCF_003573695.1 Papaver somniferum
TTGTATCACAACTTCAACAATAATACTATGGTGATGTGTACCACTCCCCCTTAGTCAATACTCCATCTCACATGAAAATCACTCCCCCTTACACAACGATCCGAAAACCATATGTATTTGTAGTGTGAACTACATATTAATTCTCCTCCTTTTTTTCAATAAAATTGGCAAAGGTACAAGAACGGGATCATAATGAAATTTCCGTAAGAGACATTTCATGACTTAGAGTAAGAAACACACATCATCTAATTTAGATGCAATCATATAGCCGAAGCTAACAACATTCATCAAGAAGTTTAAAGATATAAGATAACCCCTCTAAAATTTCACAGTCGCACACCCCTCAAGATATGACCATTAAGCACAAGTTCAAAAGAACTCTCCCCCATGTGATGTCATTCCCGAAAGAACAACAACGAGCGACCTTAATTTCGAGAGAAAAGAAGGATTTTTATTGGACACCAAAACCATGAGAATGATTTTTATATCCAAAACTCAAACAAATTATTCATAAGAAAAACCTATGAATAACTTAAT
>NW_020631287.1:0-1004 GCF_003573695.1 Papaver somniferum
CCCATGACGGAAGATTCTAGAAGTTTCTCGAAGGCTTGTTTCCCAAGTTGCTTGCACATGAAGTTTACATCAAAATTAGGGTTACATAAACTCTATAAATACATGTATCCTAAACCCAAGAATAGAGGGAATATTAGGTTAGCTAACCCGGAGAAAAACACCCTTGTATCAAATACATCAATAAAATACCTCTCCGTTCTTCCGTGGATGCAGGCAACACATTCCGAACCACGTAAATTCTTGTCTTCTTATTTATTTTTGATCGTTTTTCTAACCCTAATCATCATCAAATCATCGTGTTTAGTGCCTAGAATTTATTTTGGGTACAGACATTGGCGCCGACAAAGGGGATTCGAGTAAAACGATCGTGTTTACCAGTGAGAGAAGCCTCAGAAAAATCATGAACGAGATTCCAACAAAAATCAGCAAGAAAAAATAAAAAAATAGGGTTCTTACGTAACTGTTGCGAAGGTTGAAGAAACGTTGCAAACAGTTACGGAAACCGTTGCGAAGGCAGTAGTAGAAGCTTTGTAGCACAGTAAGAGATATAAATGTTGCAAAAATCATTACAAAAGCACTTATCCTGTACAACCCTATAAGTCCAGCTTCCTGTACAGCTTCAGATCCAGCGAATCATGTCCGTAAGATATAGAAGATCTTGACCGTAAGATCTTCCTAGCCAAGGATCCAGCTCCCGGTTCACAAACAGGTTCAGTGTCAGACCGGTTCGGTTCAGATCGAACCAGTTCAGTACGGTTCAAAACGAACAAGACCGATACGGCCCAACCAGTTGACTGGGCTCGCCACGTCAGCAGAAGTCCACGTCATCAGTGAAATGTCAGAAGACTCTAATGACACGTCAGCGGAATAATCCACACCAGCAGTGCCATATCAGCACACAGTCCAGTCAGGAACGACACATCATCAAATTTTTCCACGTCAGCGTCACAGGATGCTGGCTGTTTTGCCGCGTCAGCTGCCACGTCAGCCCCGTTCGTACGCCA
>NW_020631288.1:0-143 GCF_003573695.1 Papaver somniferum
TGAGGTCGTCATAAAATTATTAAGGTTAGAATCTGGAATGATGATCCTTGGATTCAGAAACCCTAATTTGATCAATTGATGATCAATTCATGGTTCGTCAGAATTTAAACCATGGGACGAAAGAGGGAGTGACTACATGGGAT
>NW_020631288.1:343-647 GCF_003573695.1 Papaver somniferum
CAATCTTGGTCGGTCAAGATAGCGTGCTCGTGTCCCCAAGGCGTCCGCGTCTCAGTCCTGAGAATTTTGATATTTTCTGGCGTGCAATTGAGCATCCATTCGAGAAAATATGCCAAAATTAGGGTTTCGGCGAAACTGAGGAAAACACCAGGAGATGATGAAAAATAATTATAAAATAAAGAATGAGGAGGTGTGGGACCGCCGTGGTCAAGGCATGGTCGGCCAGTCGTGACCCCGGTCCCGTGGTGCCTTTTCCTTAATTTTATAATATTTTGATGATTTTATGAAAAATTCATGAATTTTG
>NW_020631289.1:0-390 GCF_003573695.1 Papaver somniferum
AAAAGTAGTATCGGTATGGCTTCACAATCCCAATGAATTCTTTAAGTCGTTAACTCGAGTTTAGAGAAGAAACTCAAGAGTTAATGGAGATCGAATCTAGCGAGAGCACTAGTAGCACACAGACGTGTATGGATTAGGTTTGCTCAGTGCTAGATGTCTCCTTTTTATAGCCTTCAAATCAGGGTTTTGCCTTAGGTACAAAGAAAACTCTATTCACCGTTAAATGAAAACCCGATTTAGATTCAAGCCAATATCTCTCAACCGTTAGATCGAAATACATAGCTTGTCACACACACTTGGGTACACGTTTACTGGGTTTGAGAAAAACCATGCCCAAACGAGTACACGTATGTTGGTTCAACATGATAATCCAAAAGGTCAACCACATGA
>NW_020631289.1:401-1000 GCF_003573695.1 Papaver somniferum
AAAACCATGCCCAAACGAGTACACGTATGTTGGTTCAACATGATAACCCAAAAGGTCAACCATATGAGCATCTCATATTAATCATGTTCTTCTTCACCATAACTAGTTCAATTGACTCAAATGAACTAGTTAAGAGTTGTTCAATTGCTATGAGATCTTATGTAACTACACAAGACACAATTGAAACAAAGATGATTCGATTCAATTAGAATCGGCTCATGAAAATTATAGCCACGGTTGCATAAAGCATTCCTTAATAATTAATGTTTCATGTTCAGATCACATCTTTAAATCATAACCTCTTAAGCTCACAAACAAGTTCGCGGACTTAAGTTAATCGGTTGAGTTTTCCAAACTCATCAGAAATTCTTGGGTCGAGAAATTCCGCCAGTTCACGGATTGGGTTCGCGGACTTAGCACACAAACGAGTTTTGGAAATTCCAACAGAAATTCTCGGTCGAGAACTTCCGTTAGTTCACGGACTTGGAAAGCCAATTCCACAATCCTACCAATTTCTCTTGATCAACAAAGTTCGAAAACTTCGGTTCAAGGAATACATGGTTATATAATCTAAACTCTCATTTCAATCATTGAAACAT
>NW_020631290.1:0-344 GCF_003573695.1 Papaver somniferum
TGGTGGTGTACGGTGTGAAGGAGTGGCGTTTGGTGGTACGGCAGTGGTGGTGGCGGACATGGTGGAGTTGGCAGGAGCAGAGCTCGACTGCTCGAAGGAGGAAGATGAGAATTTGGGTAAGGTGCGTTTGGCTGAAGGGTATAGGTGTTCGATACTTGGGTGTTAGGCGGGTTTAGCAATTGTTGATGAACAGCGAGGATGAGACGTTGGATGCGAAGATGATGGATCGATCTAACGGCGATACAGAAGGAAGCGAGGAGCGACCGTTGGATGCGGAAGTACAACGAAACTGACGGCTCAAGATGGAGTTAGGTGCTGTAGTGTTAGACACGAGCTTCAGACTT
>NW_020631290.1:544-1000 GCF_003573695.1 Papaver somniferum
AAAAATATTTATTCTTGAAAACAATGAAAATACAGAATATGGGATAAAATGTAGAATTAATGCACAAAAGATGAGTTAAATGCCAAGAAAAATATATAGAAATATGCACTTTTTAGCACTCATCACCAAGTGTGTGTGACAAGCAAAGTTTTCGATCAAACGATTGAGAAATATTAGCTTGAATACGGATAAAACTAATCCGTAACTAAGGAAAAACCCCGATTTGAAGACTATATAAAGGAGACATCTAGCATTTTGCAAAACTAATCCCCACACGTCTGTGTGATACTAGTGCGCTCGCTAGAGTCGATTCTCCTCTAACCTTTGGTTTTCTTCTCTAAAACTAGGTTAACGACTTAAAGACTTCATTGGGATTGTGAATCCAGGTCGATACTACTTTTATCGTAGTTTTGTGATCTGATCTTGCATCTTCTATCGTACGAGTACAATCTTTGA
>NW_020631291.1:0-382 GCF_003573695.1 Papaver somniferum
TAGTGATCAAAACTATGAGTCTTGATTTATACTCTATTATAGCTAAGTCTCGGACTAGGATAGAAAGTATAGTTGAGCTCAAGGACGTCATGGCGATTCATCATATAACGACGAAGATCTACTCAAGGAACCGTGGAACTTCATCAACAAAAAAAGTATGTGGAGACTTGAACTTATCTATCACTCAAAAGTCTATCTATTTTATCTCCTACTTATTATGAGACAAAAAATCGTATGCTATATAGACTGGATCATACACATTTGACATTTCGAGATGAGTATTCACTACTTATCTTTTTCTCGAAATCATGTGTTGGTAAAGCGTTTCGCTTTGATCAAGTTTATCTTCACCTAGTGACGAAAGTCATGAAAAGTTTGAATT
>NW_020631291.1:393-1000 GCF_003573695.1 Papaver somniferum
TGTGTTGGTAAAGCGTTTCGCTTTGATCAAGTTTATCTTCACCTAGTGACGAAAGTCATGAAAAGTTTCAATTACTTTGAGAATTGCTCTGACGTGAAACGGTCTGTGAATAACGGCTATATAACGTCCTCTGAGAATGTCTCAATGATTGGAATGAGAGTTTAGATTACATAACCATGTATTCCTTAATCCAAAGTTTCCGAACTTTGTTGATTGAGAGAAAACGGAGGAATTGGCTTTGCCAAGTCCGCGAACTGACGGAAGTTCTCTTACCGAGAATTTCTGCTGGGATTTTCGAAAAACTCGTTTGCGTGTTTAGTCCGCGAACTGGCGGAAGTCTCTTTGCCGAGATTTTCTGATGAGTTTGGAAAACTCTGCCGGTTGCCTTAAGTCCGCGAACTTGTTTGTGAGCTTAAGTGCTTATGATCTAAAGATGTGCTCTGAACATGAAACTTAAATTACTAAGGAATGCTTTATGCAAACCGTGGCTATAAAGTTCATGAGCCGATTCATCGAATCTAATCATCTTTGTTTCAATTGTGTCTTGTGTAGTTACATAATATCTCATAGCAATTGAACAACTCTCTAACTAGTTCATTGGAGTCAA
>NW_020631292.1:0-300 GCF_003573695.1 Papaver somniferum
AATCTAAGTGGATGGAAGCATTTTGGTTGTAGGAGTTGAGGAACCAATCTGAATAGATGGAAACATCTAAAGAGTCTATTCATAAAAGCACAGAGCTCAGGTGTTAGAAATAACATGATAGTTTCACCATATCTCGTTGAGTCCTTTTCACTTCTTTTTTTATTTTATTTTATTTTGTTTTTAAACCATGTTTCTCTAAGTGATAGGTGGGGCCCACGATTCAAGTTGTTACCAATGCTAGGGTGAATTAGAGTGATTAAGTTACCAAAAAAAAAAAGTTGAAAATAAAAAAAAAAAAAT
>NW_020631292.1:500-1000 GCF_003573695.1 Papaver somniferum
GTAAGCCCTCCCGAGACTATAACTCGGCCACTAGGGCCACCTAGGGGTTTAAAGGCTTATTGCATACGCTAAATGCAATCGACGATGCCTGCGACAGTGAGTTAGGATTTTATTTTGTAGTTTTGATTTGCTCGGGACTAGCAAATAATAAGTTTGGGGGTATTTGATAGACGCATTTATGTGTCTAATTTATCCCAATTGTATATATTGTTAGTGCTCAATTTTGTACTTATTTGGTTATTTTATGTCTTTGTAGGTGTTTTTGGAGAAATAAGCTTTTGCGGCGAAATTGGCTAAAATATGGCGTTTGGAGCTCCGTTGACAGTATACCGGAAGTACCCCAGAAATACCCCGGAGGAAGCCCGAAAAAGTCCGGAAAACATCCCAGAAAAATTACTAAAGGCACCCAAGATTTGGTTATTTCCACCCCAGGAATTATATTTCAGCCCAACTTACTATTCGTACCCCTGAACTGGATAGGGGGAGGTCTTCTTCAAATT
>NW_020631293.1:0-267 GCF_003573695.1 Papaver somniferum
TGGCCCCACCATGCCAACCTAGCCGCGCCACCATGCTGTCCTTCCCTATGCGGCTACCAAAACGAAGGCGTGCGACGATCAAGTGTCGCCCTTCAATCCCAGGAGCAAATCCTAGCCATCCAAGGTTACCAGACAACGCATGGTAACCTTTGGACCGAAACCCTAGTTTGGACACGACAAACCGCGCCAAGGCATGCCATGCCAACCTAATCGCGCCACCATGATGTCCTTCCCTATGTGGCTACCAAAACGAAGGCGTGCGACGAT
>NW_020631293.1:467-848 GCF_003573695.1 Papaver somniferum
AATGGCATGCCAACCTAGCCGCGCCACCATGCTGTCCTTCCCTATGCGGCTACCAAAACGAAGGCGTGCGACAATCAACGGTCGCCCTTCAATCCCAGGAGCAAATCCTAGCCGTCCAAGGTTACCAGACAATGCATGGTAACCTTTGGCCCGAAACTATAGTTTGGCGACGCCAAACCGCGCCAAGACATGCCATGCCAATGGCATACCGACCTTGTCGCGCCACCATGCTGGCCTTCCCTATGCGGCCACAAAAAAACGAAAACGTGCGACGATCAACGACTACCTTTCTTCTTAAGATGCAAAATCTCGACCGTCGAAGGTCACCAAGCCAGCAAGCCTCCCAAGCTCGACTTGCCAGGCAACAACAATATTCTGCAT
>NW_020631293.1:859-1000 GCF_003573695.1 Papaver somniferum
AAGCCAGCAAGCCTCCCAAGCTCGACTTGCCAGGCAACAACAATATTCTGCATGTTTTCCACAAAAACATTCGAGACATCAACACATATCACAAACTGGGGGATCCTCTTTGGGTATTGGTTTGGCGGTTTACAGCGTGCG
>NW_020631294.1:0-496 GCF_003573695.1 Papaver somniferum
AACCTCATAGAACCTTGACAATTAACTCTTCTCTTCGATTTCTTGCTTGACTTATAAATTTCTTCTTCCCTATGGCCTTATTGAAAAAAAAGAACGTAATGATGTTTCATTTTTTTTTTTTTTGAAAACAAAAAATTTACATGGCCATGAGAGAAGGACTTTCAAAACTTGGATCTTCGCAACTTGTGATGTCTTGGTATCATGGATTCTAACAACTTATATCATTTGCTCTTATAACTTCAACTTTGATTTTTGAATTATTCTCTTCTATTGTTGCTTCTAAACCTAAAACGTCTTCAACTTTCTTCATAGATTTTGATGTCGCTCCGCTTGTTGATGATGATAAGTTTCTACTGAGAGAGAGTCGCAATCCAGTAACTAAGACTACATTCTGAGGTTGCTTTGTCTTTCTGGCATTTCCCTGACCTACTTGCCTTTCCATCATGTATGGTTAGGTCCATCACGGTTACCCTCTAAAAGGAACAAGTTCTCTCCT
>NW_020631294.1:645-1000 GCF_003573695.1 Papaver somniferum
CATGAACAAGGAGAAACTGTTACCAATGAAGCAAAAGAGATAAGGAAAGATATTACCGTGTCGCATGAATATTGGGTTACCTCCCAAGAAGTGCTAAGTTTAAAGTCTTCAGCCAGACTAAGCAAGGATTAGTCACCACGTAGAATCATATAGTAGTAGCCGGAATAACTGTGGGTCATCTGGATCAAAAAGTGTTACCCACAAGAAGAGGAAACTGCAACAGACCAAGAAGATACCGAACATACCCTTGCTTAAAACAACTACATCTAGTTGTGGTTCAGGTTCAGGCTCTGTAAAAGGGTCTAAATAAAAGGTTTTCATGGGTTGGATTTCCTTAAAGCTAAGATCCGGTTCA
>NW_020631295.1:0-433 GCF_003573695.1 Papaver somniferum
CCGTAATAGTTAACACCTCAAAATCGTTCGTCTCTTCGAAAAACTACAAAAACGAACGAAACTTTATTTAATTTCCGAAACTGATTTTTCATGAAATAACGGACACAATTTTCATAATGTGAGCATTCACACAACTTACCTATGAAGTTTATAGCAATAAAATATTTCATCATAAATATATTGTCTATCTTCGAAGGTTCCTCAAAACCCACGTTTCTGATTTTTCAAAAAACAGCAATTAATGCAACTTGCATACATAAATTCTCAAAGATTTTATCTAATGAAAAAAAATTCATGCAAATAAAATATACCATCATATTTTACACAATATATGTCACGGCTGCATATAAAAATAAATAAATTATTTTTCCTTCGTATCGTCGTTATTTGTCTTTAAAACGAAGGTTTATTTCAAAAATATTGTGAAAGCTCA
>NW_020631295.1:444-1000 GCF_003573695.1 Papaver somniferum
TTTTCCTTCGTATCGTCATTATTTGTCTTTAAAACGAAGGTTTATTTCAAAAAATATTGTGAAAGCTCACATCTCATACATATGATAAAGTTTTGTATTTACATGAAAGCTCATAAGCAAAATTTTATCACTGGACACAAGTTCATCATACATATTTTCCTTCGTGTCGTCGTTATTTGTCTTTAAAACGAAGGATTATTCCGATTTCATGAAAATTCACTTCTTTTATGATAAAACCTTGGTACACATGAAAACTCATAAACTAAGTTTGATCACTGGAACTAGGTTCATATAAAAAAAAATCTCTCCTAAATTAGGGATTATAGTTAGTTTGCAAAACTAACGATCGAACGAACATATGTTTTCAAAAACGAGGGTTTTTCACAAAACTCACACTAATATACACACATGTATATAAATTCATCATGATCAAAACATGAAAAAATCATGAAGGTCACAACATCAGAAAACATCAAAAAAAAAAAAAAAAAAAACGTACCTGGGAGCGCATGCCGGAAATTGGCTGACGGCGACAACGACGGCGACCGCGGCGGCA
>NW_020631296.1:0-383 GCF_003573695.1 Papaver somniferum
GATTAATTACTGCAAAACATCATCCTCCAAACAGCTATGTGTAGTCACATAAAAACAAGAAGATGAAAATAATAGCTATGTGTAGTCACAATCATCGCTATTCAAAGCAGTAGTTATTCTTCCAACTAAGCCAAAAAGAAGACATACTAGGTAATAAAAAAACAAGCTAAAGAAAAACGGACTCCAGTACAATTTGAGGTCAACTGGATGATTCAGAATCCTCATTAGCCACAGAGTCTTTGAGCTTGTGATTAGCAGCATCCATTGCAACATCAGAGAGGTGATTCTCTTTGCGAAGATCATTGATGTAAGACTTTATGAGACCAAGGTCAGCAGTAACCTTTTCCAACTCAGTTTTCAATGCATCAAGATTTTTCAGAGTA
>NW_020631296.1:393-1000 GCF_003573695.1 Papaver somniferum
TAAGACTTTATGAGACCAAGGTCAGCAGTAACCTTTTCCAACTCAGTTTTCAATGCATCAAGATTTTTCAGAGTAACAATGAGCTCTTGTTTTGATTCCCCAAAGTACTTAAGAAAGTCATAAACAACTTCAGCAGAAATCATATCATCCTTTTCAACATCCTCATGAACATAGGCAAAGTAACATGAAGCATTAGGATGATCTTCATTTACAAGGGTTCTTTTCTTCTTAGACTCGACAACAAGGCCTTTGTCAAGGAATCCTCTTGCAAAACCACCATAGCAAGATGAAGAAGAAGACATTCTTAATAACCCAGAAACCAACCTAGAGTAAGCGTACGTGACTTTTGTAGCTTAATAGGTAAATATTTAAAGGTTTCTTTAGGGAAGTATTTTAGGGTTTAAACCGTTGACTCGTGCCAGAGAAAGGATACCCGTACGAGTGTAACATTACCCCAAAAAAAAAAAGTCCCGCAAACAAAACTTTTGCTACAACTGAGATTAAACCTAGTAGACTCAATTAGCAAGACGAGTAGTTGTATCAAGGAACAAAAGAAAACTTCCTACCAACAAGAAACAACAATTTTGAGCAAAACCAATACTTTAAG
>NW_020631297.1:0-446 GCF_003573695.1 Papaver somniferum
GATTGTTGATTATTTATTACTAATTGTGGAATCCAGTGGAGAATAATTCACAAAACTGAGTAATAAAATGTTTATTATTAATTCATAGGATCAGCTGAGGATTCGACTACGAATTCAGAATAATAAAGTGAGCATTACCATTCCATGGGATCGTAGATTCGACCATAGAATCAGAGTAATTAAGATTTATCTATTACCATTTATGAGACCAGTTGTGGATTCGATCATGAAATCGGAATAATGAGATAATATAGTTATTGCTATTCTATGAGATCAAGCTGTGGATTCAATCATAGAATCAGAACAATTGTTATTGTCATTCCATGGGACCAGTCGTGGATTCGACCATGGAATAGGACCGATTGTAATTAGGAATAATTAACTTTGTAGCTCTGTACTAGCAGAGCAAGCTGTCTAGGAGCATTAATTATCCTGATACGAGCTTT
>NW_020631297.1:484-1000 GCF_003573695.1 Papaver somniferum
TCTAGGAGCATTAATTATCCCGATATGAGCTTGTCGGTAAGTCATATCCTTTATATAGTCAGGGTAAACTTGTTGTTTGATCCTGAAGACGTTATCGCTCTATACTAGCAGAGCAAGCTGTCTAGGAGACGTCCATCTCGTGATGCTATATAGAAATAATCACTGAAATTATTCAGTATTCATGAGATATGCCATTGTCCAGTCGTGAGACTACATATCTACATGTACTCTGAGAGAAAGTACTCTCCGTTGAGAATTCGATGAGAGACCCATGTCTCGATAATCATGTCTGATTACTGAATCAGAGCTTCGTATAATTATGAGTTTACGAATTTAGCCCTTGTTGAAAATCCACCATCTACATTAAGTCCCCTGCTTACTGAGGAAAGCGGTGTTCCTCAGTTAGCATTAAATGGTGATTTTTCGTCCATAAATAATAATACCAGTAATTGAACTTAGTCGTAAGTTGAGACGTTACCGGATTTAGAAAGCATGAGCAAACCACGAGTTGATGAA
>NW_020631298.1:0-416 GCF_003573695.1 Papaver somniferum
TGCCGGGACCAAATCATTAGGAGATGTGTCCCCAACACCGCACAGAAAGATGTGATATCTTTTTGCCATGACCAGGCATGTGGAGGCCATTTCAGTGCCAAGAAGACCGCTGCAAAGATCTTGCAGTGTGGATTCTACTGGCCATCGTTGTTCAAGGATTGCCATGATTATTGCGTTGCTTTTGAACGCTGTCAAAAGCTAGGAAGCATTTCGAGGAGAAACATGATGCCATTGAACCCCATTCTGATTGTGGAGATTTTTGATGTTTGGGGAATCGACTTCATGGGTCCATTCCCTATTTCTGACGGTAGATTGTACATCCTAGTCGCAGTTGATTACGTTTCTAAGTGGGTAGAAGCCATAGCAACCAGAACAAATGACCACAAGGTGGTACTTTCATTTCTAAAGGAAAACAT
>NW_020631299.1:0-488 GCF_003573695.1 Papaver somniferum
GTACGAACCCGATGGGCCGAGACGATATAGTAATCGTCGTCATTCCCTGCACACAGTTTATATAATTTATTTATTTTAATAATAATACCCTTCCCTAGGGTTAAAAAAATAAAGTCCAATTGTTTAAAGTCCAAATCCAAAATAAATAAATAAAAAATTACAATTTTCCTCACACACTCTAAAAAAAATAAAAATTAAATCCTAAAATTGTCCTTTTTTTTCTTGTCTTTTCGCTTTTCTCTTTAAGCTTTTTCCTCTCCAAGTCCTTAATGCCCCACTTCGAACCTGTAAATCAAAGAAAAAAAGACAAAGTAAAAAGGAACAAATAATATAAAAAAAAAAATCTATATACAAGTCCGCGTCGGCGACGCCATTTTGTTATAGTTTTGAAAGTGGTAGTAAAAGTTCGTTGCTCGGACTTGTAAAGATTTAAAAATAAAAATATATACAAAAAATATTAACAATATGGGCAAGAGTACTGGGACTAA
>NW_020631299.1:499-1000 GCF_003573695.1 Papaver somniferum
AAGGATAATTTTTTAAACTTAATAAAAAAGATAAATATATACAATAAAAATATTAACACTGGTGCGAGAAACTGTGACTAAAGATTCGGCCATCTTTCATTTTCAAGTGGTTCAAAATCTAATTCTAGGCGATTATAGTTCAAAACAAAACAAATATTAACTCTATTCTTTGCCAAAGTAGATTCTATAAAATATTACTTGTATTTTATGAGCATGGCGCATCAAGAATCCCTAAGACTAAGCATGCTCCATCAAATAAAATCACAAATAATTAATTAAAATCTTAATTCAATTAAAATTGGTGCAAAAAGTAAATAAAGAATTAATTTAAATTACCACATGGATGAAACACGGCCTCCTCCGTCGTCCCAGTGCTTGGGGTTTAACACGTCATGTCAAAAACACGCTCAAAATATTTATTTATTGTTCAAAGGGTGTTTACAAGGATGAAAATGGAGATGAAATAATAAAACAGTGAATGTGCGACCCACAAAAAGCGTC
>NW_020631300.1:0-389 GCF_003573695.1 Papaver somniferum
CAGTTGAGACATTCCAAATACAAGAAGAAGAAGAAAAGCATTGAAGAAGAAGAAAGAAGTCAAGATATGGCGAAGCTTGATAATGTTATATTTGTTGTTGCTCTTTCCGTTGTTGTTTGTGCATCGGTTTTTATTGGTGCAAGTGGTGCGAGGGATATTGATAGTTCTCCCGCCGAAGCACCTTGGGTTAGTCCATGGCCAGAACAGTGTAGAATTTCCGGACCATGTGGAGAGTTTGTGGGAAATCTTGTTGTCTCAAAGGCCTTTTCAACCAAAAAGTATGTAGTGTGTTGCAATGAAATTGTACAAACTACGAAGTATTGCTGGGAAAAGGTAATGGAGGTTGTTGAAGGTCTAAATATTCCTGCTTTTGCTAACCTTCATCCATG
>NW_020631300.1:589-1000 GCF_003573695.1 Papaver somniferum
TCAATCGAGTATATACACTTTGACACAACTTCTTGTGACAAAGACTTTGCCTAACCAAAAGGATGTTACAGGTTGCAGTGAAATTATTCTAACCGGTCAGGATTGTTAGGAAAAGACAATGGCAATCCTTGACGATCCATGGGCAGAAAATATTTGGAACAAATGTCTCATTTTTACCAACTAACTAGGGCATTATACTGTGTAAAAGCATAATAATATGGTCATTTGTATCAGTGTCTGAAAAAATTTGATTGAGTTAATTCAAGACTCTTCATTTTATCAATGGTCAATTTAAATGTATACATCTTTCATAAAAACTTATTTTACTCAAACACTCAATTTCAACGATACGTGCATTTTCAGTAACACTTTTCACTTAAGATATGTGAGTCGTTAAAATTATGACAGAAA
>NW_020631301.1:0-296 GCF_003573695.1 Papaver somniferum
GACAGAGCTCTACTAAGATAGTTTCACGATGGACATCATACTCGGAGTCAGACTAATCACATGAAAAGATTAAGAAGATGGAAAAAGAAAAATGTAGATGGTTGAAAAACGAACGGTGTTTCCCATATCTGTCTGAAGGACTCTGCCAAGATGAACCTAACCTAAATGACTGAGATACCGGTCTGACTAATATTAACACACTGGCATATACAAGGGACCAGTGGTCAATAACTTAAATCTAGATCAACAAACTGGCAAATACAAGGGAACCATCAGTTGACTAACACATAACAATA
>NW_020631301.1:307-586 GCF_003573695.1 Papaver somniferum
ACTGGCATATACAAGGGAACCAGTGGTCAATAACTTAAATCTAGATCAACAAACTGGCAAATACAAGGGAACCAGCAGTTGACTACACATAACAATAACCATTTTTTTTTAACTTAACGGCATGAATAGATCTTTTTGATCCAAGTGCATGCTTCTTGTCAGCAGATTACACGATAGTTCCCACGGGTCCTGCATTCCACGCTTGCTTGAACACACGCATATTTCTATCCAAGTGTTAATACTTATTCCGATTGGTCTAACTGGTCCGGTCTAAAAAAA
>NW_020631301.1:786-1000 GCF_003573695.1 Papaver somniferum
AGAAACGGTTACTATTTGAAGCAAAAGAGTTAAGGAAGGATATTACCGTGTTGCATGAGATTGGGTTACCTCCCAAAAAGTGCTAAGTTTAAAGTCTTCAGCCAGACTTAGAAAAGGTTTAGTCAACTCGAACCGTATAACAGTAGCCGGAATAACTGCGGGTCTTTAAAACCAAAAAGAGATGACAACAGGAAATTGCAGTGAACCAAGAAAA
>NW_020631302.1:0-653 GCF_003573695.1 Papaver somniferum
ATAAACTTGTTTGTGAACCGAAAAGGAAATTGCCAGGAGTTATTGGTTTTGTTATTCATTGCATATCTTATGAACAACCAATATGTGTGATAGAGTATAACCGCTCACAACTTGTTGTGTTCTAGGTAGAACTATTCACAGAGTCCTGACTTTTGTATTGGTATAACTTTAATTAGTAAAACCAATATTAAGTAATCACCTGTGGTATGATCGGATTATGTCTTCCTTGGGGAAAGGGAACCGATCCTAGTAAGGGAAAGGGAACCAATCCCTGTAAGGGAAAGGGAACCGATCCTTGTAAGGGGTGTAGTACATCAAGGGGAACCGATCCTTTTATGGAGTGCAACAAGGTTTATAGAAGAATGGGGAACCGGTCCTAAGGACATGTGCAACACATATAAGTTAGATACCATATATATGTGGGGAATCGATCCTAGTACCTAGTCAACCGAATCTTTGGGAATCTAGTGTGACTGTGCGTAGTACACACATGGAGATAGAACCGAAAATTGTTTTGGTAGAACCGTAAACCCATGATTGTGATTGAATGTTGGTTTGATCAATCACATAGTTCTTGAAAG
Organism: Papaver somniferum; assembly: GCF_003573695.1. NCBI lineage: Eukaryota > Viridiplantae > Streptophyta > Magnoliopsida > Ranunculales > Papaveraceae > Papaver > Papaver somniferum. The sequence goes on from NW_020631302.1 coordinate 582, forward strand.
TCAGATGAACCAATTCTAAACTTGTTTGTAAGTGTGGCAAATCGGTTTCAAGGTTGTAAGTGTGAAAGAGAA
>NW_020631302.1:664-1000 GCF_003573695.1 Papaver somniferum
TTCTAAACTTGTTTGTAAGTGTGGCAAATCGGTTTCAAGGTTGTAAGTGTAAAAGAGAACTTACAAAGTAAAGATATCGACAAACTTTGAAAACGTGCTGTGAATGTTTATTTCTATAATTGTTCAAAGATATTCCTTAACGGCTAAGGGAAGAGAATCCCAAGATCGAAACATAAGTAAGTTAAGAATCTTTTAATTCAGGTTATTAATTTATCTTTGTAGGGAAATTACAGAATTAGGAATGTGTATTTACTAATTAGATTTTCCGAGAGATTTTGATTGTTATTTTTGGACATAGCATTTCCAGGAATTATGGAAACCGAATTTATCCTTTAA
>NW_020631303.1:0-322 GCF_003573695.1 Papaver somniferum
TTGCTTCTTATTGCATTGTCTTTGCTTCACTGCCATCTTTGCTTCCACTGCCCTGCAACTCTGTTGCTTCTCTGTTTTCTTCCTCTTGCCTTGTTTTGCCCTGCTGTTGTTGCATTCATTGCTTAGCCTGTTGCTGCTACTTGCACTGCTTGTGTTGCTTTTGCCCTGCAGCTGCTGTGCAGCACTTGTGCTGCTACTGCATTGCCTTCCTTTCTCTTGCTGCTGCTGCTGCTTCCTCCCCAAAGCTCACAGTTCATTCTTAGGAATAAGGCTAAAGCCAACTGAGCCCAAAGCTCACTTCAAAAGCTGAGCCCAATTCAGT
>NW_020631303.1:522-1000 GCF_003573695.1 Papaver somniferum
AAACACACCCGATCTCTGTGGATCGACCCGTACTTGCACGAGCTACAACTGACGACCGTGCACTTGCGGTATTACTGTAGGCCACCGTTTTTATTGCGCTTAATTTTATACACTTCTCCGGGCCCACCAAGTTTTTGGCCGGGGATAATTTTTAGGACCTTTTCAAAGCCTACCAAGTTTTTGGCGCCGCTGCCGGGGAGCTGGCTGCCATATTTTTGAAGTTTTCATAGCTGTTGTGGCCTTGTTGTGCTTGCATAGTTGTGTGTGTTCATTGCTATCTTGTTCACTTGCTAACTGCTGCTGGAGCTGTGCATTATTTGTTGTTGCTGCCAAGCCTGCTGCAAAGCCTGCTGCTGCTGTTGCTGCTGCTGCTGCTGCTGTTGCTGCTGTGCTGTGCTGTGCTGTTGCTGCCAAGCCAAAGTCTGCTGCTGCTGTTGCTGCTGCTGCTGCTGCTGTTGCTGCTGCTGTTGTTGCTGGT
>NW_020631304.1:0-350 GCF_003573695.1 Papaver somniferum
TAGGATTTCCTTAGTTTTGTTTTACTTGAGGACAAGTAAAATTCAGGTTTGGGGGTATTTGATGAGTGCCAAATATTGTATATATTTATCCCTTTTTGTTGGCATTTTAACTCATCTTCTGTGCCTTAATTCTACATTTTATCCCATATTCTGTATTTTCATTGTTTTCAAGAATAAATATTTTTATTAATTAATTTTGCATTTTTAGGTAATAAATAAAGTTCGGATGAGTCGCGGAGCGAAAAGAGCAGAAAAGTAGTGAAAAGCCGGGAGAAATTACGCAAGGAAGCCGCGAAGAATGGTGCGCACAACCTCATTTTCTACACACAAAAGCGCCTCCGTTCTCAGCC
>NW_020631304.1:550-1000 GCF_003573695.1 Papaver somniferum
CATCCCTGCCCTTGGCCTTAGGCCTTGGTTCATCTTGTTTTGTTCTTTGCTTTTGCCATGTGTTGCCCTGTTTGTGTTTCCTTTTGTTTATTTTGTTAGCCATCTTCTTTATTGCATTATCTTTGCTTCACTGCCACCTTTGCTTCTGTTGCTTTGCTTCTCTTATTCCAGTGCCTTGCAGCTGCTGTGCAGCACTTGTGCTGCATTGCCTTTCCTTCCCTTGCAGCTGCTGCTGCTGCCTTTCTGCAGTTCTTGCTGCCACCCCACTTCCCTTGCAACTGCCTTTCTGCTACACTGCTGCATCTGCTGTTGTTGCTGCTGCATCTTACTGCTTGTGCAGCTGCTACATTGCCTTCTCTGCCACTTCTGCTGCTGCACTGCTACATTGCTTTCCCCTGCTGCTGCTGCTACTTGCACTGCTTGTGCAGCTGCTGTGCAGACTTGCTACTG
>NW_020631305.1:0-563 GCF_003573695.1 Papaver somniferum
GCAAACGTTTTCTGAGTGTTGTATGCTCCTGACTAGAACTTGTTATTCGGTGGAAATAGGTAATGCCTATTTATACAGATCGAAGTGAAACGTACTCTGGTCTCATTAAGAAATGGAAAATGGGTGAGTAAATGGGAGGAGGTGGTAACCGGTAACTCCTGGAATTGATGTTCCATAAAAGAAAGTGTTTCACCATTACTCCCTGTATTTACTAACCGTCTCATCCTTATGACACTTTCTTATAACGGGCGTAGTGTACGCCGCACGCTGTAAACCGCCAAACCAATACCCAATGAGCATCCCCAAATTTGTGACATGCGTTGATGTCTCGAGTGTTTTCGTTGAAAGCATGTATCACGTTGTTCTTTTCTGGCAAGTTGAGCTTGGGAGACTTGGCGGCTCGGTGGTGACCTTCGACGGTCGATATTTTGCATCTTAAGAGGAAAGGTAGTCGTTGATTATTGCAACCCTTCGTTTGGTAACCAGTAGCATGAAAGCATGATCAACATGGATTTAATATGGCCTAGTTTAGGCGCGGACAAAAGTTAGGGACAAAGGTTTCC
>NW_020631305.1:574-1000 GCF_003573695.1 Papaver somniferum
CAACATGGATTTAATATGGCCTAGTTTAGGCGCGGACAAAAGTTAGGGACAAAGGTTTCCATGCGTTAGCTGGTAACCTTGGACGGCTAAGATCTGCACCTTAGATGAAAAAGTGGTCGTTGATTGTTGCAGGCCTTCGTTTTGGTAGCCGCATAGGGAAGGCCGGCATGGTATGGCGCGGCAAGGTGGTTGGCATGTCATTGGCACACGTGGCATGGCATGCCTTGACGTGGCCAAAACTAGGATTTTGGGCCAAAGGTTACCATGCTTGTTTGGCGACCTTAGACGGCTAGGATTTTCATCTAGGATGGAAGGGTGGTCGTTGATCGTCGCACGCCTTCGTTTTGGCAGCCACATAGGGAAGGCCAGCATGGTATGGCGCGGCAAGGTGGTTGGCATGCCATTGGCACATGTGGCATGGAATTC
>NW_020631306.1:0-293 GCF_003573695.1 Papaver somniferum
AGTGACCTGATATGACAATACTATATATGATTAGACTATACTATATATGATATGACTATACTATATAAGATAAGAAAAGATAACTCCAAAGACAGTTCATCTAAATAGTCATAACAAATTAACCCTTCATATTATCATTATCCGAAGTGGACGATTTTGGTGCCACAAAAGTCATGTGCGTTCTCGGATTGGTATTGACTGAGGACATTGTTGAAGCTGATCCCTGATTCATACCACTCCAAACTTGTGATGGCAGGGTTTGGGAAAAGGAACCGTATCCAAGCTGAGGTTGG
>NW_020631306.1:493-761 GCF_003573695.1 Papaver somniferum
CTGTCGCAGGCATCGTCGATTGCATTTAGCGTATGCAATAAGCTTTTAAACCCCTAGGTGTCCCTAGTGGCGGAGTGTTATCTCCGGAGGGCTTACCAGAGGTATACCCACAAAACCTTTATACTACATGCCCTAGCTATCTACACAGAACCTTGGAAGGCACTAAAGAATCTCCTTGGTTGGCATACTTATTGACTACAGGAGGAAGTACCCTGATGCGAAATTCCAATTGTTGTACACGAGTTTGCACTCAAGCATACTAAAATTC
>NW_020631306.1:961-1395 GCF_003573695.1 Papaver somniferum
TTTAAAATAAAAACAAAATAAAAAAAGAAGTGAAAAGGGCTCAACGAGATATGGTGAAACTATCATGTTATTTCTAACACCTGAGCTCTGTGCTTTTATGAATAGACTCTTTAGATGTTTAACAAAAAGTTCTACCCCACCCCCAAACTTAAATCTAACATTGTCCTCAATGTTTCTAACCAAAGAACAGTACCAGAAATATAAGTAACATGAGGAAATAGTAAAGAGAGAAGTCGGAAAGATAGTACCTGGGTGAAGTGTAACCAAAAACCTACAAAAATATTATACAACATACAAAATCGCCACGATGGTCAATCAAGGTAAACAGGGTCCTCCAGAGGGACCTCCTCAACATCACCTGTAGGAAAAGGCTCTAAAAAGGGCTTCAATCGCTGACCGTTAACCTTCGAAGAACTACTACCATCTGGTGTCTC
>NW_020631306.1:1406-1681 GCF_003573695.1 Papaver somniferum
ATGAATAGACTCTTTAGATGTTGCCATCTAGTCAGATTGGTTCCTCAACTCCTACAACCAAAATGCTTCCATCCACTTAGATTGGTTAGTGCCATCCTTAATAAGCATAAATTTTTAGGCTCTGGAGTTTAATTATGCAACTAAAAAGTTTCTCCTATACCCCCAAACTTAAATCTAACATTGTCCTCAATGTTCTAAAGATCAAATTAAAAGCATGAACAAGGAGAAACTGTTACCATTTGAAGCAAAAGAGATAAGGAAAGATATTACCGTGT
>NW_020631306.1:1881-2000 GCF_003573695.1 Papaver somniferum
ATCAGTAAGCCTCGACGACCAGACTTTCCTATTTGGATTAACTGTTTTCTCTATAATACGTTTAATTTCCCTATTGTAAACCTCTACCTGACCACTATTCTGAGGGTGATATGGGGTTG
>NW_020631307.1:0-439 GCF_003573695.1 Papaver somniferum
TAGCAAACAAAAAGCATGATGGCTCCACTTAGATTGTTTCTAGACCAGCTTCTAATCCTTCGAACGGTAATTCGTTACAATTTAAGCAAACCCCTCTAGAATCAATCTGATTTAACGTAAGTTGAATAGAGGCGAGGGAAGCTCGGTGGAGCCTTGATACCCAAGGCCTCACCAGTATTACAAGGCGGCGCATTCACACATTCAACTTACAGAAACCGTCAAGAACTTCGAAGTATGCTTAAAAGAGTAACCAATATTTTTCGAATGACTTTCCTGTTAAGCTCCTTACCCTATCGGTCTCGTTCTAGTCAAAATTTTAGGCTTAGGTTCGCGTAGGTTACGTGTTCCTAAAGCGGGCAAGAAGAGAACGATGATGAAATCTGAACCCTTATCTTGTATGGCCAGGCCTTTCCCTTTACTAGAAAAATAAATGTCCGTA
>NW_020631307.1:450-1000 GCF_003573695.1 Papaver somniferum
GCAAGAAGAGAACGGTGATGAAATCCGAACCCTTATCTTGTATGGCCAGGCCTTTCCCTTTACTAGAAAAATAAACGTCTGTATTCAGTCCTCGACATATATGCATACGAAGGAGTCCAGTAACTCGCTGACAGGGGATTCGCGAGTGTTTAGAATCTTACCTCCCGTTCCAGACGGGGGATGAATCGGTTGTAGTCGACTCGGGCCACTGACTCCGATGTCTAGTGTACGAACCCAAGGTGCAGAGACAATATCGTAATTGTCCTCCTTCTCTGCAAACAGTTTATATTTAAAGCACCCTTCCGTAGGGTAATAAAAAATAATAATGTCCCAAAGTCCAAAAGTCAAAAAGTCCAAAAAAATAAAGAAAAATTACAAAAATAATAAACCCTAATACAGTTTTTTTTTAAATAAAATAAACAAACCCTAAACTAAAATTGTCTTCTTTTCTGTTCTTTTTTCTTTAATCTTTAGCTCCAAGTCTTTATGAAATCACCAAACTCCTTAGCTCAATTTTCTTTATGATCCAAAACCTGTAGACACGAGATAA
>NW_020631308.1:0-539 GCF_003573695.1 Papaver somniferum
TCTTGGTATGAGGATCATAAGAGACAGATCTAAGGGTGTACTTATGCTTAGTCAGACTGAATATATTGAACGACTGTTGAAAAGGTTCAATTTGGAGACTGCTAAACAAGTTAGTTCTCCACTTGGAAGTCAAATTCGTCTTTCAAGTATGCAGTGTGCGAAGACAAAGGAAGAAAAGGAGTACATGGTTAACGTACCATATTCTTCGGCTATTGGCAGTCTAATTTATGCTACGGTGTGCACGAGACCAAATATTGCACATGCAGTGGGAGTAGTGAGTAGATGCAAGCAACCCAGGAAAACAACATTAGGAAGCTGTGAAGTGGATTCTTGATGAGTGCCAAATATTGTATATTTTTGCATCCTTTTTATTGGCATTTAACTCATCTTTTGTGCATTAATTCTACATTTTATCCCATATTCTGTATTTTCATTGTTTTCAAGAATAAATATTTTTATTAATTAATTTTGCATTTTTAGGTAATAAATAAAGTTCGGATGAGTCGCGGAGCGAAAAGAGCAGAAAAGTAGTGAAAAGC
>NW_020631308.1:550-1000 GCF_003573695.1 Papaver somniferum
AAATTTGTCTAAAAGAAGAAATGGGCTAAGAATTGTCTAAGCCCAAACTCTAACCTAAGCTCAAGACCAAGCCAAGGCCCGCTCGAGTTCTTAGCCGTCAGACTAACCCACAGATGCATCCAATGGTCGCTTCAACGCCGGTATATCAAGCTGGAAGGTCCTACTTCACACCACAACACCTAGTTCTAATCTGAGCCATTGGTTTAGATGTATTTTGCATCTAACAGTCGTTCAAGACATGCTTCCTTATCACCGTTGGATCCACCTACCATCTTCACATCCAACGCGTTTCCTCGCAAATCATCCTCCCTTGCTACACCCTCTCAACACCCTAGTTACCTAACCCTATACCCTAAAACTATCGACCACTTCTTCTTCTTCTTCTTCTTCTTCTCTTTTTTTCTTCTCTTCCTCCGTCTGCAACTCTACCACCCCCCCCTGTCACCACCT
>NW_020631309.1:0-957 GCF_003573695.1 Papaver somniferum
CATGCAATAATCGGTTTTTCTTGTTTACAAAAGCACACAAACGCATGCAAATCGAGTATTTGAGTTTCTTAACACAATACCTGTGTTTTACATGCATCGTTAGCTTCAATATCATGCGATTCTCCATTTTCTTCCATGAAAGGGTCGTCTATGTTTTCCTCTCCACAAAAGTTTGGATCATTCAACATATACCCCAAATCGTCTTCTCTAAACGGTCGTGAACCCTCAACATTTTGTTCTTCGTCATGATTCTCACCTTCTTCTTCGTATCCATCCATTTTTGTAGTGATAAAATGGGTTTTCTCTTTTTTTCCTTCACCTTCTTCTCTATAACTCTAACAACTCAAAAATTAAAAAGAAATGGAAAAAATGAAACACAAATCATTCTAATACTGCACCGACTACAATCGGAAGTATGGGAACGATTTTGGCTTCCGATTGCATTCGGAGGGTAACAATGTTATCATATCCTCCGAATATATAAGGGTAATTTCGCCATTACGAAATACGCGAGATAAGAGCTGGCTACATTTTCCCTTCGGGTGACCTTTTTTGTTTTATTGTTGGCCCCTAAATCCTTTTGAGTGGCCCCTAAAAGCGCCTTCTAACAGGCCTCATCTTTTCTTTACCGAGTGTCTCTACTAAAATGGCGGCAAAAAGAACAAATTTGGCGTTAACAAGATATCAAATGTGTTTATTCAAAAAGGTAACTCCTCGAACATTCCCTTCCTAAAGATAACTCCTCGACACACGTACTCTGAGGGTAATTTGGCCATTTTAGCATTTTTCCAAAATACCAACTACACTTATTCTGCTAAGGATAATCTGGTCATTTTCACAGTCTTCGTTATTGTAAGGGTAGTCTGTCCATTTTTACAGTCCTCGGAATTTCGGTAGGTGTAGTCGGGTCATTTTCACAACTTCTGAAATGCCTGGTTCACCCTATCCAGTGGCAAA
>NW_020631310.1:0-545 GCF_003573695.1 Papaver somniferum
ACATTCACCCCACCAATGAGAAGCAGCACCAGAGCTAAGCAAACAAGCAACAGTCAATTCAGTAAGAGTACGATTCTTTCTTTCAGCTTTCCCATTCATTTGAGGATTATATGGTGCAGTTCTTTCATGTATAATGCCATTAGTTTGATAAATTTCAGTAAAAGGAGAAGAATCATATTCAGTGCCTCTATCACTACGAAATCTCTTAATTTTCCTACCAAATTGATTTTCAATTTCAGCAATAAAAATCTTAAACTTTTCAATAGCTTCGTTCTTATGGCTCAACAAATAAACATAAGTATAATTAGAACAATCATCAATGAACGTCATGATATACCTCTTGCCATTTCTAGTTAGGATACCTTCATATTCACACAAATCAGAATGTATTAAGTCTAGTGGTTTCGATTCTCTTACAACAGATTTATGTGAAGTCTTGGTTATTTTTGCTTGACTACAGTATTCACATTTTTCAAAATCATTTTCAGAAAATTCAGGGAGGACACCTAACTTACTCATGTTATTTACTAACTTTTTACCCACAT
>NW_020631310.1:556-1000 GCF_003573695.1 Papaver somniferum
CAAAATCATTTTCAGAAAATTCAGGGAGGACACCTAACTTACTCATGTTATTTACTAACTTTTTACCCACATGACCAAGCCTACCATGCCAAACATTAAAATTGCAAACTATATAAGCAGAAGATTCAATTTTATTCATAGCATCAACATTAAGCTTAATCATTCCATCAGTAGCATAACCTTTTCCTACAAAACTCTTATTCTTAGTTATAGTGTAAATATCAGACCCAATAGTTTGATACAATCCAGCCTTGTTGAGAAGATAGCCGGAAACAAGGTTCTTTCTCATTTCTGGAGTGTGAAGGACATCTTTCAGCATGAGTGTCTTCCCAGAAGTAAACTTCAACTCTACCGTACCAGAACCTTTCACCATAGTGCTGTGGGAGTCTCCCAATAACACTTTCTTGTCCTTGGTTTCAGCATAAGTCTTAAACATGGACCTAT
>NW_020631311.1:0-443 GCF_003573695.1 Papaver somniferum
TTTAATTGTGGGCTTGTAATAATTAACCCAATTTTTTGGGCTTTTTATTTTTCTATTTTGGGTTTGTAATAATTTATTTGTGGGCTTGTTTGTTTAATTTGTGGGCTTGTATTTATTTTGTGTGGGCTTGTTTAAATTCTTTCATTGGACTTATATTTTGGACTCTGGGCTTAAACCCAGCTGAGCTAATAACTGACTGTGGACTTGTACTTGGACCTCGAAACCAAAGTTTTAAAACATACGTCGGGCCTTAACCAACTGGGCCAAATTAAACTTTCAAAATTAAAACTTGGATTTTCGTAGGCCGCAGCTTCCATTTCATTAGAGGCTAGCACAGTGAGCTTGCTCCCATTCAAAAACCAAAATTTTCTTAATTTTATTTTATTTTCTTAATTTTATTTTCTTAAAAAAAAAAAAAAAAAAAAAAAAAAAAAAAAAAAAAA
>NW_020631311.1:643-1000 GCF_003573695.1 Papaver somniferum
ACCCAATCTCTGTGGATCGACCCGTACTTGCACGAGCTACAACTGACGACCGTGCACTTGCGGTATTACTGTAGGCCCGTTTTCATTGCATCAAATTTACACACCTTTCCGGACCTGCCAACTATGTCCAAGAAATACACAGTGATAACTTCCTGGAGCTAATTTGTTTGGTTCATAAGGCCTAATCCAAGGAAAACATGAGCAGCCAAAACATCTTAGAATAGAATAATCTGGTTGTTTTCCAAAGAGAGCTTCAAATAGAGACTTGAATCCAAGTACTCTAGTGGGTAATCTATTGATAACATAGTTGGCTGTTATGAAAGAATTAACCCCAAAAACATCTGGTATTTGTGCTCG
>NW_020631312.1:0-1000 GCF_003573695.1 Papaver somniferum
ACAAATGTTGCTGTAATTAGAGGTGCTGAGGGAAACATGTCCTGATCTAGGACCACTGAGATTTTTGGGCAGAGACTCCCAACCACTTCTACCCAGGAAATCATAAGACACAATCTCATCACACGAACTTCCATCTTTCTTTCTCCCTCCTAACAAAAAAGGAATTCTCAGATTTCAGTACATAAGACACAATCTCAGATTTCTGTACTGTTTAGGAGGGAGAAAGAAAGATGGAACACCTAGTTTTCCAAGTGCAGTCCTCATGTCACTGCTGCAACCCTCGCCAGTATGAACGATGTCATACGCGATGACATCTTCAAGTGGGTAATTCCTATTAGAGTGAAGCAAATCCCGTTTAACACCATTGTCTTGTGTACTTCACCATTAATAACACCATCAGACAAAGCAATGTGTTTTAATTCCATGCCAGGAGGAATTACCTGCATGTTTCAATTGAGAAAGCTCGATTCAGATAATAAAAATAAGTCAACGTCACACACCAATCAGGAAAATATGAGCAGTGGACCTAGTGGTCAATACTGTAGGTGTTGTTCCACCAGGAAACTAAAAAAGCATGAATTAAGACTTCATACTTTGTACTTACAAACATGCGAGGCATGTACTTGCCATCACAGGTAACATTTAGGATTGATCCTCGCTCGCAGTTTACGCTCAAGTTGAGCATCATATAAACTCCATTGCTTTTCCACCTCTTGCGTGGTGCTGGTTATAACTATTTCTGAAGCATCAAGTGAGAGCTCTTCGGCCTCTATTTCTACGCATTATTTTGTATGTTGCATTTAATTCTTTTCTAGGGGAAAACAGAAAAATAAAAGATCGTGCATCATTGAAGCATAAATCAGAATAAACATCACATAACTTTTGGAAAAGCTTAGCCATTTAGCTGTGCATATACAAGTATTTACATTTCTTATAGAAAAATTCAAAAATAAAGTATTTTCATTCTTTTTCAGCAATCACAACAAAAGCATCCTTGGAT
>NW_020631313.1:0-235 GCF_003573695.1 Papaver somniferum
ATTTTTGGGGTTTATTTCGCTTTAATTCGACGAATCGAGAAAAACAAATTCTAGGGTTTTCGGTTATTAATCCAGATTCGGGCGATATTAATGCTCCTTTACTTCCGAATGTAGTCATGTTCTTCATTTCTCAAGAACATCGACAGTATTCGGGAGAACGATTTGATAGTTATCTGCCGAATATTGGTGGCCATATCTTCCTGGATACAAACTGGTAATAATCGGTAGTTTAATG
>NW_020631313.1:246-563 GCF_003573695.1 Papaver somniferum
AGTATTCGGGAGAAAGATTTGATGATTATCTGCCGAATATTGGTGGCCATATCTTCCTGGATACAAACTGCTAATAATCGGTAGTTTAATGAATTTTTTGGCTACCGAATATATTTAAGTAGACACACAGTATTCGGAAGAACACTCACTACCGAATATATATATTGAAAAAATCTCAAAATTTCTGATATAGGAAAAATCCCATTTTGGGGCCAGTATTTATTCGGAAGACAATATAATGTTTTATACCTTCGATTATTTCAATTTCAAAATGAAAAGTATAAGTTTTTCCCAAATTCTGATTTTTGGGCCATCGT
>NW_020631313.1:763-1000 GCF_003573695.1 Papaver somniferum
TTCAGTCTTGGGTTAATCTAGAAGCCCATTGACACTCAAAGCCCAGTGCACTTCAAAGGCCAAGCCTAGTGCACTTCAAGACCAACTGAGCCCAAGCTCAGTTCACTTCATTGTCAAACAAGCCTATAATCCAAAGGTACCCTAAGCCCAAAGCCAAAAAGGCTTCATAGTTAACCAACAACAATTTAGGAGCCCAAAATAGCTAGAAAACTCCAAAACACTCCCAGTCTCTGTGGA
>NW_020631314.1:0-602 GCF_003573695.1 Papaver somniferum
CATGTACGAACCCGAGGGACCGAGGCGATATCGTAATCGTCGTCCTTCTCTGCAAGCAGTTTATTTAAAACTACCCTTCTGTAGGGTTTTAAAAATAAAGTCCAATGTTCAATGTCCAAAAGAAAAGAAAAAGGGAAAAAAATGTCCAAAAATAAAATATTACAAAAATAAAAACCTTCATTACAGTTTCTAAAAAAATAAAATTATTTACAAAATCTTCTTCTTCACTCCTTTTGGATTTCTCTTTTCTTTCCTTTTTGGGCTTTTCCTTTCTTTTCAGCACTTTCTCTTTTCCTTTAGCATAGCTCCAAATCTGAAAGAAAACAAAAATACCAAAACGCGTAAAAAAGAACAAATAAAATAAAACCTAAAAACAAATTTATAAACAAATTCGCGTTGTCGGCGCCAAAAATTGATCGAATTTTAGATAGTGGTAAATAAGGTTGTCGTTCACTCGGACTTTGTTGAATTGATTCTAGGCTTAAATATAAAAATACTAAAAATAAGAAATTATATACAAAATATGTCACGAGATGAAGAATTTACTGAGACTCGGAATTCCACTGCTTTTCATATTCATGGGGTTCATAAATTAATCCTAG
>NW_020631314.1:613-1000 GCF_003573695.1 Papaver somniferum
GGGATGAAGAATTTACTGGGACTCGGGATTCCACTGCTTTTCATGTTCATGGGGTTCATAAATTAATCCTAGACATTTATAGCTCAAAACAAAAGAAACAATAACTCTATTCTTTGCCAAAGTAGATTTCATAAAACATTAGTTGTAAGTTGTGAGCATGACGCATCAAAAGTAATTAAAACCAAGCATGCAACATCAAACAAAATAACAAATAATTAATAGAAATCATAAAACAATTAAATTTTATGCAAATAGTTATAAAAGAATTATTTTAATTACCACATGAATGAAACGCAGCCTCCTCCGTCGTCCCAGTGATGGGTCTAGCTCCGCATGGTGAAAACACACTCAAAGGAATTTTTCATTGCTCAAAAAGGTGTTTACAAA
>NW_020631315.1:0-251 GCF_003573695.1 Papaver somniferum
GGGACATTTCTGGGACGTTTCCGGTACATTTCTGGGGCGCCTCCAGGACATTTCTTCGGGGTGTAAATCATCACTTTTTGAGCAACTCTTTCCATACAAGGGTATTTTCTCCAAAAACACCTAAACAAATATAAAAACACCATAATGAGAACAAATGGGTACTAATAAAATACATAAAAGAGATCAAAATAGACACATAAATGCGTCTATCAAATACCCCCAAACTTATTATTTGCTAGTCCTCGAGCAAA
>NW_020631315.1:451-759 GCF_003573695.1 Papaver somniferum
GACTATTGTTTCTAAGTCGCTAGACTCTAAAACAGTATTTTCGAAATGAACCCGTTCCTCTAAACCACTATCGGCTCCGTAATCAAAAGGAAAAACTACATCGTCTAAAACGGTGGTATCCTTAATCAAATCCTCGTCCTTTTGAATAGGTGAATAATAATAAAAATTATTTGGATTTGAACTAGAAATAATATTATCATTGTAAAGCTCAATTGGAGTATCCATTTCCTGATCACTATTCCTACATAAGTATGATTCTCCATCAACACTATCCTCATCATAATAACATGAAAAAGATCGAACCTCAT
>NW_020631316.1:0-376 GCF_003573695.1 Papaver somniferum
TAATGGAATTTTTATTGTGGGATACATGTATTCATGGAGAGAACTAGGTTGGCCCATATTGAAAAGACACAAAGCCCACTATTTGGTTTTAATGGGTTTGGATTTTTGGGAAAAATATTTGTTTTTAATGGGTTTGGATTTTTGGGAAAATTTTGGTTTTTGAAATAAGGAGCAATTTTTTTTTATTTTTTTTTATTTTTTTTTGGTTTTTTAAAATTTGGGAGCAAGTTTGGTTTTAATGGGATAAAGAAGAAAAAATTTGGTTGTAAAAATGGGAGCAAGTAAAATTTGGTTTTTGAATGGGAGAAAAGTTTTGGTTATTGAAATTAGGAGCAAAATTTTGGTTTTTTTTTTTGGTTTTTTTTTTTTTTTTTTT
>NW_020631316.1:495-747 GCF_003573695.1 Papaver somniferum
AAGCCCACTGTTGGTTTTGTGTTTGCTTTGGCTCAGCTGGTTTGAAAACGTTTGGTGAAACTGAGTCCAAAATCTCGGCCTAGAATTTGGGTACTCGACCCACTAACGAGTTAACCTAGCGTGATCGGTTACAAGCTCAGCTGGGTTTAAAAACCCAGAATACAAAATACCAGTCAAAATTAAACAAGCTAACAAAAATTAAATACAAGCCCACAAATTAAACAAACAAGCCCACAAAAATTAATTACAAAC
>NW_020631317.1:0-572 GCF_003573695.1 Papaver somniferum
AAAATAGTTTAGTGCTTAATTGGGAGAAATGTCACTTCATGGTTCGTTCAGGAATTGTTTTAGGGCATATCGCATCTTCTAAGGGTATAGAGGTAGATAAAGCCAAAGTTGACATGATTAAAACTTTACAGGTCCCAAAAACCGTAAGAGATATTAGGTTATTCTTAGGGAATGCAGGTTTTTATCGTCGATTCATTAAGGATTTTAGCTTAATTTCTAGACCTCTTTGCAATTTTCTTGCAAAAGATGTTAAGTTTGTCTTTGATGATGCTTGTTTAAAGACTTTTGAGAAGCTTAAGAATTTACTCACTACCGCCCCCATAGTCCAGGCACCCAACTGGAACCTACCCTTTGAGATCATGTGTGATGCTTCAGATTATGCTATTGGTGTAATGCTAGGTCAGCAAGAAAACAAATTACTTCATGTGATTTACTATTCTATCAAACCTCTGAATGATGCCCAGTTGAACTATACCACTACTGAGAAGGAACTGTTAGCCATTGTGTTTGCCTTAGACAAGTTTAGACCCTATCTCTTAGGTTCTAATGTCATCATATATACTTATCATGCT
>NW_020631317.1:600-1000 GCF_003573695.1 Papaver somniferum
TATCTCTTAGGTTCTAAGATCATCATATATACTGATCATGCTGCTTTGAAATATCTTTTGTCTAAGAAGGATACAAAACCTAGATTGATTAGGTGGATCCTTTTGTTGCAAGAGTTTTCTCCAGACATTAGAGACAAAAAGGGTGCCGAAAATGTTGTAGCAGACCACTTGTCTAGGCTAGTTGTTAGTTCTCCTGATGATTCCCTTCCTATAAGGGATAACTTTTCTGATGAACAATTGTTTTTGTTACCCAATTACCTTGGTATGCGAATATAGTGAACTATCTTGTTACTGGTCGAATGCCCCAACATTGGGGTAAACAAGATCGTTCTAGGTTTTTAGCTGAGGTTAAGCACTTCTTTTGGGATGATCCTTATTTGTTTAAGTATTGTCCAGACCA
>NW_020631318.1:0-150 GCF_003573695.1 Papaver somniferum
TGGTCTGCCTCTGGGAATAAATCTATTAGAGATGCTTACGGGCAAGATTCACCTTATGAGCCTCCCACAGACCATGATGTCAATAGTTATAGGGATTATAATTATGGACCTTTTCAAGGTCATGAGCCTCAATATGCAAACCCGTATAAC
>NW_020631318.1:161-515 GCF_003573695.1 Papaver somniferum
TTTTGGGGGTATAGAGTAGATACCACGATAATTTGCTATAATTGAAAACAAAACTCCATCTTTTTGAAAAAATTGAAAAATTTCAAAAAAAATTAAAAACTCAAAATTCAAAAAAAAAAAAAAATTTAAAAAAATGAAAAATCATAAAAATGGAGCTCATTTACCTTGAAATGTTGACTCTTGTGCAAATATGTATTTTTATTAGGAGTCTTAGTCTAGATATTTAGGCACCCTGATTCTAGCACAATTCACATAGTGATAAGAAACTTGCACGCGCACGATCTACCAATACATGTATAGCCTCATCCTTGAGGTGTTCTATCGGAAGTTTTAGTTGCCAATCACTTTAGAATA
>NW_020631318.1:526-908 GCF_003573695.1 Papaver somniferum
AAAAATTCTGATAGAACTATATCACGCATTCAGGAGAAGTTAGATCAGATTTTGCTTCAACTACAAAAGGAGGAAATTCATGAGGAAATGCATGTTGTCCCTAATAAAGTGTCCAGTCCCATTCATCTAAATGATATTGAATATGAACCTGATTTAGAGGAACATGAATCGACTAAGGACACCACCACTTTTAATGAGGATCAATATGCATGTTACCATGATGATGATTATGATGATAATGATATGTTAGAAGAACATGTTTTTGCTGAAAATATTGTGGAACCTTTTGGTTCAATAACATATGGCTTCTCAGCCTCAACCTTCATGAATGTTGTTTCTTCTGATACTCATTGTAATTCATATGATTTTGATTCTAATATGG
>NW_020631319.1:0-381 GCF_003573695.1 Papaver somniferum
CTGGCCAATACAAGATAAGGGTTCGGATTTCATCACCGCTCCCTTCTTGCCCGCCTTAGGAAAACGAAACCTAACGCGAACCCAAGCTTAAAATTTGAAATAGAACGAGACCGATAGGGTAACGAGCTTAATAGGAAACTCGTTCGAAAAATATTGGTTGCTCTTTAAGCACACTCCAAAGTTCATGATGGTTTCTGTGAGTTGAATGCGTGACTGCGCCGCCTTGTGATAGCGGTGAGGCCTTGGGTATCAAAGATCCACTGAGCTTCCCTCGCCTCAGTTCAACTTACTTTGACTCGGATTGATTCCAGAGGGGTTTTCTCAAATTGCAACGAATTCCCTTTCGAAAGATAGAAGCTGGTCTAGAAACAATCTAAGTGG
>NW_020631319.1:392-669 GCF_003573695.1 Papaver somniferum
GGGTGATTATCACTTCCCTAGTGCCTTACCTGTAACTCTCAGAAAGTCCATACACTTAGGACTTGATATTTGTGCCTCGACCATTTTACAAGATTGCCTTCATACTCGTTTTCCCGAGCCTAATGATGTTCATGAAGGAGTTCAGTCGTTAGAAACCCATCCTCTGGTTGATGTGGTTTGCCCAGGCTATGATCCCCAGATTGACTTTGTTTTCCCACCAAATAGTTTTCTTCCAACTGTGGGAACGTTTATATTCCAAATGTGTCGAATATTAAGT
>NW_020631319.1:680-963 GCF_003573695.1 Papaver somniferum
AGTTAAATGTTCATTGTTAATACTTGTATCCTGTTAATGCTATCCATTCCTGTTGATGTTTGTTACATGTTCATTGTTGTTGCTCCTGTCACTGTCAGTTACATGATGGAATACTAGGCTAGATATCTTAAAAGCTTTGTGCTAATTGTGCAATGGCAAGGAATCAGTGCTTATAGCAAGCTGATTTTCTTGCCATTCTTGTTGTATGCTTAGGTTGCACTTTGATTGAGTATTGGGAGAAGCTAGTGCTTATAGCAAGCTAGTTTTCAACCCATTCTATAGG
>NW_020631320.1:0-527 GCF_003573695.1 Papaver somniferum
TCATGTTCCCTTGTTCAGTAGTATAATATGCATTTGGGGTCGGATATGCTAATCCAAATCATTGGGAATGTGATAGTTCTGAACTAAATTGATTCCAATGCCGTGCTATTAGTTCAATAAAAGAACAATGTTACCTTGAATTAATTATAGTCAAATGAAGAAAACAAATATTTACAACTGCGATTGCAAACTATTATTGATCCTGCCTACAGATTAAGCTTATGTTGGGTTTGCTTATGTTTTGATTTCTTTTTGATTTTTTTTTGGTTTGTATGGTTCTATACAGGATGGAAAATGAACAAAATGGTGAGCTTAGTGAGCACATGAATACCTTAGCTACTGGTACAATACTAAACTGTGTTCGTTAATACTGCTGTGTCTAGACGTATTTTAGTAATACCATAGATTGCTAACTTTCCTCTCCAAGCAGCTGATGTCCCTGAAGAGAGAAAGGTCCGACGTGATACCACTCTTGCATCTTTTATGGCAAAGCGGGAAGAAAAGAAAAAAGTTGATTGGGATGATGG
>NW_020631321.1:0-110 GCF_003573695.1 Papaver somniferum
ACGGGTCGATCCACAGAGACTAGGTGTGTTTTGTAGTGTTTAGCTATTTTGGGTTCTAGTTGGCTATTGGGCTCTAGGTATCAAAGGGGTTGTGGTACCAATGGGTTATG
>NW_020631321.1:310-454 GCF_003573695.1 Papaver somniferum
AGTTTTTAGGCTAAGAACCGAATTCTAAGCCAAGCTAGCTGTCCGGCTTTACGAGAATTGTGAATGTTCACCCAATGAGTTGGTGATATTTCAGTTTACCCGCGTTATACATCGATGGCTGGACCCTCCTTGCTTATTACAAGA
>NW_020631321.1:498-881 GCF_003573695.1 Papaver somniferum
AGGTCGAAATCTAGCTAGCTGTCCGGACTTTACGAGAATTGTGAATGAGTTGGAGGTATTTCACAATTACTCGCGTTGTACATCAATGGCATACACCCTTCCTTGCTTATTAACTATTTACAAAAAAGATGACTCTTTACATGACTCTTATTTACATTGACTACTCTCTTTTATTTTTGGAACAAGAGAGAATGGAATTGATAAATACTTGATTGATTTTTTCATTTTTTTTTGATTGAAAAAATAACTTTGATCTTTACAACATAGTGACAGTTTTGATACATGAACAAAAAGAAAAACATAATTACATGACTCTTAGCAAGAGGTGGCCCTTATCGAATGCATCCGGTCAAATTCTATGGTTGCTTTTCTTAACGTATCCT
>NW_020631321.1:892-1394 GCF_003573695.1 Papaver somniferum
AGAGGTAGCCCTTTTTGATGCACCCAGTTAAATTCGATGGTTGTCTTTCTTAATGTAACCTCCACCTTCTATCCCAACCAACCAAAGAACAAGCTAGTCAAGTTTCGTTCAGTATTCTAAAGTGATTGGCAATCGTAACTTCCTATCAAACACCTTGAAGATCGAGGCCATACATGTATTGGTAGATCGTGCGCGTGCAAATTTCTTATCACTATGTGAATTGTGCTAGAATCAGGGTGCCTAAATATCTAGACTAAGACTCCTAATAATTACATATTTGCACAAGAGTCAACATTTCAAGGTAAATGAGCTCCATTTTTATGTTTTTATCATTTTTCTAATTTTTTTGGAATTTTTCAATTTTTTCAAAAATATGGAGTTTTGTTTTCAATTATGGCATATTATCGTGGTATCTACTCTATACCCCCAAACCTAAACTAAACATTGTCCTCAATGTTTAAAAATATGGAAAGAATTAAAATGCAACAAATGGAAAGGGACA
>NW_020631321.1:1594-1853 GCF_003573695.1 Papaver somniferum
CACTATGATGTTTGACAAGAACTTCAGATTTTGATGCACTATAGTGAAGCGACCATCGGATTCAGATGTAATCTAATCGACGGCTGAAGATGGAGGCGGGTATGGATATAGAAAATGGGTTTGGGTAAGGGTTTTGGGCCTTGGGTATGCCAAGCCCATATCCTCTTTAAGAACAATTCTTCCTTCTTGAGCCCATTTCTAGTCTTTTGGGCTTATGCGCACCATTCTTCGCGGCTTCCTTGCGTAATTTCTTCCGGCT
>NW_020631321.1:1864-2000 GCF_003573695.1 Papaver somniferum
AATTAAGAAAAATATTTATTCTTGAAAACAATGAAAATACAGAATATGAGATAAAATGTAGAATTAATGCACAACATATGAGTTAAATGCCAACAAAAAGGGATAAATATATACAATATTTGGCACTCATCAGGTA
>NW_020631322.1:0-498 GCF_003573695.1 Papaver somniferum
CATCAAAACTGACGGCTAAGATCGGTGTTAGGTGCTATGATGTTAGACAGGAGCTTCAAAGTTTGATGCACGATGATGAGGCGACCGTTGGATGTTGAGATGGATCCAATATGACGGCTCTCATGGAAATGGGTATGGATATTGGAAATGGATTTGGGTAAGGGTTTTGAGTCTTGGGTATGCCAAGCCCATATCTTCTTTAAGAACAATTCTTCCTCTTCAAGCCCACTTCTAGTTGATTCGGCTTTTGCAAACATCAATCTTCGCTTCCTTTCTGCAGGAGTCTTTACCGTTTCTTTGCTCTTTTCGCTCCGCAACTCATCCGGTCTTTATTTAGAACCTAAAAATACAAAATTAAATAATATTAAGTATTTATCCTTGAGGAGAGTAAAATACAGAATTCATTACAAAAAGAGAATTAATGGTATACAAAATGGGATAAGTGCCAATAAAATGATAAGAAATAATGCAATATTTGGCACCTATCAAATACCCCTA
>NW_020631322.1:509-995 GCF_003573695.1 Papaver somniferum
GGGATAAGTGCCAATAAAATGATAAGAAATAATGCAATATTTGGCACCTATCAAATACCCCTAAACCTGAATTTTACTTGTCCTCAAGTAAAACAGAAACTAAGGAAATCCTACCTATACCATTGTCGTTGGTTTCTCGATTGCATTTAGCGAATGCAATAAGCTTTTTGAACCACTAAGTGTCCCTAGTGGGCGAGTTGAAGTCTCGTGAGGGTTTGCTTAAAACATACCCACAAAGTTCTAGGCCAAAATATAAGCTCAGATTCCATGAAATGTGACATGTGCAAGACAGTTTAAGCTCACAGCAAAATGGATATGTCAATCTAGCTATGAAAGGCACAATCCTAGCACTGATAACAACTAAAGACATGTGATAAGAGTGTAAAGTGTATCTACACATGTTTAAAGAAAGATCTGAAGTTATGACTACTAATCACCAAGAGATAGTTTTTAGGCTAAGAACCGAAGTCAAAGCCAAGCTAGCTG
>NW_020631323.1:0-461 GCF_003573695.1 Papaver somniferum
CCTCTAAAAGGAACAAGTTCTCTCCTGAATTTCAAGGATCTCAATGTCTTTTTATCTAATGTCCCAATAGGTTCTTATTTCTAGCATTCCAATTTCTATCTTTTCGGTGAGAAACAGTATGTAAACTTAGCTAACCGGTACTATGTGATGCTAGAAGTTTCAAAGATGCGATTAAAATGTTTCTCCCATACCCCCAAACTTAAATCTAACATTGTCCTCAATGTTCTAAAGATAAAATTAAAAGCATGAACAAGGAGAAACTGTTACCACTGAAGCAAAAGAGATAAGGAAAGATATTACCATGTCGCATGAATATTGGGTTACCTCCCAAGAAGTGCTAAGTTTAAAGTCTTCAGCCAGACTAAGCAAGGATTAGTCACCACGTAGAATCATATAGTAGTAGCCGGAATAACTGTGGGTCATCTGGATCAAAAAGTGTTACCCACAAGAAGAGGAAACTG
>NW_020631323.1:472-1000 GCF_003573695.1 Papaver somniferum
TTCTATGAAAGGGTCTAAATAGAATATTTTCATTGGCTGCGTTTCTTCATAGGTTGGATCCAAATTATTAGGTCCTAGAGTCTGAAAAAACTCAAATAAGAACTTAGAATCACAAAATAATAAATAACCTAAATAACCGAGGATCCTCTAAGTCAATCAGGTTTGACTTACATAATTGACCACAATGATAGTAGTGGTCATTCTTAAGCAAATGTGTCGATTCTAATTTCCTAAGGCATTTAGGTCTAGTCTCACAACTTAATATTCGACACATTTGGAATATAAACGTTCCCACAGTTGGAAGAAAACTATTTGGTGGGAAAACAAAGTCAATCTGGGGATCATAGCCTGGGCAAACCACATCAACCAGAGGATGGGTTTCTAACGACTGAACTCCTTCATGGACATCATTAGGCTCGGGAAAACGAGTATGAAGGTAATCTTGTAAAATGGTCGAGGCACAGATATCAAGTCCTAAGTGTGGGGACTTTCTGAGAGTTAAAGGTAAGGCACTAGGGAAGTGATAAT
>NW_020631324.1:0-1000 GCF_003573695.1 Papaver somniferum
TTTCACTAATGACTGACTCACCCAACACCTTCTCAATAAATAAAAAAGAAGAAGAGGGTGAGTATACGCGTTTCACTAATGCCCATCCCACCCAACACCGTTTCAACAAAAAGAGGGGGGGAGTAGGCGCGTTTCACTAACGGCCGCCTCACCCAACACCCTCAATAAATAAATAAAAAAAGGGGGGAGAGTAGGCGCGTTTTACTAGGACGTTAACCCTCTTTTATCTGTGGTAACTACCCTCATAAAAGAGGGAGGGAATACTCATACCCTTCTCACAAAAAAAAATAAAAAAAAACAACAACAACAAAGAGAAACATGAGAGGGAGGGAGTGAGCACATTCAAAAAAAAAAAAAAGGAAGAAAACAACACCCCAGCTTAAAAAGCAAAAACTATTCATATTGATTCAGAACAAACATAAAAAGGAAACCATGCGTCAAAATGAAAAGAAAATCCTGCACAGGGACACGCAACCAAATCAGCCGTTAACGCCCGACAACGAGCAATATACGCATCCAAAGCTTCCACCATCAAACGTCCGTCATCACACTGGGAAGTAGAAAATCGAAGATACTGATCAGCTTCATGCACTAAATGATGGATGTCTTGAATAACTTCACCCTCAACCCCGGCTTCACGAGCAAGCGAAAGAGTGTCCTCATGATCATTCTACTCTTTACGAGCTTTATCTTGAAGAATTAACCGAAGCGTCCACAACAAACCCGCTTCTTTTTTTTAAGACTAATAAGCGTACCAACTCATCCCCAAGACAGGGGTAAGGTACGAGCGTAGACGCAGCCGGCAAGGTCAGTGTATTCCCAAGAAGTGGTTAGGCTATCTGGTCAAAACTCCAGAGATGTCAATCGGAAATGGCGCGATCTATAGTACCCATCAGCATCACAGAATATGCGGATAATTGATTGGCCGCATCACGAGCGGTAGTAGCGCCTCGTTCAGCGCTCGCTGGATCTTTAATGGCACGCGACTTGGCGATTCATC
>NW_020631325.1:0-1000 GCF_003573695.1 Papaver somniferum
CTCAAATGGAAGGGTAACCGTTAATTGTTGCAACCCTTCGTTTGGCAGCCAGCGGCATGGTGGTAGGGCCGCATGGATTTGGCACATGTGGTGCGGCTGGCATGGTTGGCATTCCTTGACGCGGAGATGTGGCTGGCACGGCATGCCATTGGCACATGTGGTGCGGCTGGCATGGTTGGCATGCCTTGGCGCGGAGATGTGGCTGGCACGGCATGCCATTGGCACATGTGGTGCGGCTGGCATGGTTGGCATGCCTTGGCACGGAGATGTGGCTGGCACGGCATGCCATTGGCACATGTGGTGCGGCTGGCATGGTTGGCATGCCTTGGCACGGAGATGTGGCTGGCACGGCATGCCATTGGCACATGTGGTGCGGCTGGCATGGTTGGCATGCCTTGGCGCGGAGATGTGGCTGGCACGGCATGCCATTGGCACATGTGGTGCGGCTGGCATGGTTGGCATGCCTTGGCGCGGAGATGTGGCTGGCACGGCATGCCATTGGCACATGTGGTGCGGCTGGCATGGTTGGCATGCCTTGGCGCGGAGATGTGGCTGGCACGGCATGCCATTGGCACATGTGGTGCGGCTGGCATGGTTGGCATGCCTTGGCGCGGAGATGTGGCTGGCACGGCATGCCATTGGCACATGTGGTGCGGCTGGCATGGTTGGCATGCCTTGGCGCGGAGATGTGGCTGGCACGGCATGCCATTGGCACATGTGGTGCGGCTGGCATGGTTGGCATGCCTTGGCGCGGAGATGTGGCTGGCACGGCATGCCATTGGCACATGTGGTGCGGCTGGCATGGTTGGCATGCCTTGGCGCGGAGATGTGGCTGGCACGGCATGCCATTGGCACATGTGGTGCGGCTGGCATGGTTGGCATGCCTTGGCGCGGAGATGTGGCTGGCACGGCATGCCATTGGCACATGTGGTGCGGCTGGCATGGTTGGCATGCCTTGGCGCGGAGATGTGGCTGGCACGGCATGCCATTGGCACATGTG
>NW_020631326.1:0-514 GCF_003573695.1 Papaver somniferum
TTGTGGTTAGCACTTTTTGATCCAGATGACCCACATTTATTCCTGCTACTGCTTTATGATTCTATGAGGTGATTAATTCCTTCCGATGTCTGGCTGAAGACTTTAAACTTAGGACTTCTTGGGAGGTAACCCAATCTCATACAACACGGTAATATCTTTCCTTAACTCTTTTGCTTCGAGTGGTAACAGTTTCTCCTTGTTCATGCTTTTAATTTTATCTTTAGAACATTGAGGAAAATGTTAGATTTAAGTTTGGGGGTATGGGAGAAATTTTTTAGTTGCAATAAATAAACTCCAGAGCCTAGAAATTTATGTTTATTAAAGATGGCACTAACCAATCTAAGTGGATGAAAGCATCTTGGTTATAGGAGTTGAGGAACCAATCTGATTATATGGAAACATCTAAAGAGTCTATTCATAAAAGCACAGAGCTCAGGTGTTAGAATTGAAAAAAACAACATGGTAGTTTCGCCATATCTCGTTGAATCCTAATCCTTCTGTTTTTATTTTTTAA
>NW_020631326.1:525-1000 GCF_003573695.1 Papaver somniferum
AAAAAAAACATGGTAGTTTCGCCATATCTCGTTGAATCCTAATCCTTCTGTTTTTATTTTTTAAGTGATTTGGTGGGGCACACGATTCAAGTTGTTACCTTTGCTAGGGTGAAATAGAGTGATTGAGATACCACAAAAAAAGACCAGACCATCAGACCAACCGGAATAAATTCAATAAAGTCGACCACTGGTGCCCTTGTATATGCCAGTTGTGTTGACCTAGAGTTAGGTTTATCGACCACTGGTTCCCTTGTATTTGCCAGTTGTGTTGATATTAGTCAGACCGGTATCTCAGTCCATTAGGATAGGTTCATCTTGGCAGAGGCCTTCAGATAGATATGGGAAACACCGTTCACTTTAAACCATCTATTTTTCTGTTTATTCATCTTCTTAATCTTTCCATGTGATTGGTTGACTCGGGTTATGATGTGTAAAAACTATCTGAGTAGAGCTTTGTCACTTATATATGAATTAT
>NW_020631327.1:0-541 GCF_003573695.1 Papaver somniferum
TCCTTTCCCGACTGTTATGGACATCTGGGGTTCAATTTTCCTTCTCCATTCCTGGACAATTAAGAACCATCACGTAGACGTACAAAAATTGTGGGCAGTACAAGTAAAAGATTATAGTCAAACTTCAGTGCATACCTTGAAGTTTGAACCTTCAACTATGGAACTTGCAACATAAAGCCAGTCTCGATAAACAACCACTGAATTTGCTGGCTTCTTTTGCTTGAGCCATCTCTTTGCCGGAGATTTAAGTTCTCGATGTTGATCATTTGGTACATCCACTTCCTAAACAGAAATGTTAAACATGAGGTTTAACAATATTTATGTTCTGTAAGGTGCAAGTTTTCGTGAAGGAGCAGATTTGGAAACCAACCTGGATAGATGAATCTGTGCATCCCAGGTAAAGTTTTCTCTGATTTACTGTCAAGCATTTCACTTGTTTACTCTTGCAAATAACTTTGGCAGTTCTGGACTCATCGAACACCTGAAACAAGGTTTTCACCCCTTTACTTACATTTTAAGTGATTGTCTCAAACTAATTGTG
>NW_020631327.1:552-988 GCF_003573695.1 Papaver somniferum
AAACAACTGAAACAAGGTTTTCACACCCCTTTACTTACATTTTAAGTGATTGTCTCAAACTAATTGTGTTGGTGTCGGCATTGCTACTGAGGATTACCTTTAGTCCACGACTCTCAGTAATTAGAAAGGTCTGCTGACCGCATGTCTCGATTTTGTGGATTGGTTCTGTTGTAGTTATTACTTCTATGCATTCCAGTTTCTGGTTGACCATCTTCCACACCTGTATATAGAAGGAACAAACATACTTCAGACGTATCCTAAGAGATTCTTCTGACTCATGCCTTAACAAAGACAACAATCTTTTACCCTGATAGTTTTATCACTGGATCCACTTAAAAGACTGCCTTCGGGTTCAAAAAGCGCAAAGCATGTCACTTCTTTGTGGTGCTCTTTGACATCCCATACAAGTTTGGCCCGTTTTTTATTGATATCCCAT
>NW_020631328.1:0-602 GCF_003573695.1 Papaver somniferum
CCGTCGATGCATTTTTAACTATCTCTTTGTACAAACCTTTCGTCAAAGGTTGCGCGATATCCTCCTTGGACTTTATCCAATTAATGGAAATAACATCGATTGAGATTAATTATTTCTTAGATTTAATTATTATAGCTTGGCTAACACAATGTATAGATATAGCTAGCACGGGCCTATGCCCGAGAGGAATGTCTTCTAAAAAGCATCTTAGGCGCTCGGCCCCCTCTCGTGCTTTATCTAATGTAATACTCTCAGATTCCATAATGAATTGAGCGATATGTTTGTTTGGAAATCTTCCAAAAACAAACCCTCATGCTAGACTGAAACCATATCCACTCATAGACTTAGACTCCTCTGAGTCAACTATCCATTTTGCATCATAAAGTCCCAAGGACAACAAAATACCTTTCATAAATCAAAAGAGTATTTTAGGTACCATAATACTCTACTCAGTGCATCTGAATTCTCTTGCTCTGGACTACAATTATATCTACTTAACTTACTCACAATATAGGCAATGTCTGGACTCTTACAGTTCATTAAATTCATCAGACATCCTATAACTTTTGAGTATTCAAGTTAAGATACTCCACTACCCTTAT
>NW_020631328.1:613-1000 GCF_003573695.1 Papaver somniferum
TCTTACAGTTCATTAAATTCACCAGACATCCTATAACTCTTGAGTATTCAAGTTAAGATACTTCATTACCCTTATTTTTCTTGAGTCTACAAGAAGAATCATACGGGGTACAAGCAGGCTTACAATCAGATTGATTGTATCTCTTAAGCACAAATTCAACATAATGAGAACGACTAAGACTATAAATGTTAGATTATCTTCTAATCCTCATTCTTATAATTACATCAACAAGGCCTAAGTCTTTCAAGTCAACGTTCTCATTCAGCGTATGTTTTAGTGGAATTAATTACATCTAAGTTTGTATCAAGTATAAGCATATCATCAACATACAAGCATACAATCACACAGGCATCCTTAACAAGTTACTTGCAAATATACTTGTCAGAT
>NW_020631329.1:0-155 GCF_003573695.1 Papaver somniferum
GTTTGGCTATTCCATAGGCCAGTCGGTGCCACTTGCTGATGAGTGCTAAAAAGTGCATATTTCTATATATTTTTCTTGGCATTTAACTCATCTTTTGTGCATTAATTCTACATTTTATCCCATATTCTGTATTTTAATTGTTTTCAAGAATAAAT
>NW_020631329.1:355-741 GCF_003573695.1 Papaver somniferum
ACAACACAAGGACCAGATGGTCCAAACATTCATCAAAAGAGGAACCAAACACAGAGAAATCATCCATAAAGATCTCGAGAAAACTATCTATCATGTCTGAAAAAATGCTCATCATGCAACGTTGAAAAGTGGCAGGTGCATTACACAGCCCGAAGGGCATACGTCTAAAGCAAATGTCCCAAATGGACACGTAAATGTAGTTTTTTCCTGATCTTCCGGTGCAATGTGAATTTGGTTATAACCGGAAAAGCCATCTATAAAAAACAGTAGTGACTGTGTCCAGACACACGTTCTAGCATTTGGTCTATGAAGGGAAGGGGGAAGTGATCTTTTCTTGTTACTGTGTTCAACTTCCTGTAGTCGATACATACTCGCCATCCTGTGGT
>NW_020631329.1:840-1000 GCF_003573695.1 Papaver somniferum
GAACTACAATAATGCATGACTTCTTAGGCACAACTTGAATGGGACTAACCCATTTACTATCTGAAATCGGATATATGATACCCGCATCAAGTAGCTTCAAGATCTCACTCTTAACAACGTCTCTCATGTTAGGATTAAGTCTCCTTTGCATTTCCCTAGA
>NW_020631330.1:0-744 GCF_003573695.1 Papaver somniferum
TTCCTTGATAACATATCAAAATAAAATTACTTTGTATTTTTGGTTTTGATATTGGTTATCTAAAATGGTGTATGGAGACCTCGTGCTTAACTCTTATAGGTTGCAAGTATTTTAATATTTGTAAGAACCTTTCGGTTTGTCCTTTATTTGCTAGTACCTTTGTCATTTTGTGACAAAAAGGGGGAGAAATATATGGAGTAAACAAGTAATTTGGTATAACTAAGCAAAGGATATTGGTGCTTAAACGTTATATCTAACGAAAAAGTAAAGCATCGACTAAGGGGGGGTAACATATCCTACTGATATTTATGGTTATCTTAACTGCAAAGGGAATAACAAAGACGCGCGGATTGAAAACCTACCTATCTTACCTTTAGGGGGAGTATTAGCTTTATTATTATAATGCCAACATCGGCATTTGTGGATTGAATATATGCAGGTTATTGTGTTGTTGAAAATTGGAATCAAGCGTATGTATAATGAATTCCTGTAATTTGTTTATCCATATTATGTAAGAGTTTTGTCACTAAAATTTACAAAGGGGGAGATTTTTAGAGCATTGTTCGGTTAGACCCACCAAGCGTTGGTATGTCAAGTTTGGTTGTCATATTTTAGTGAACCAAAACTCATTTAAAGAGTCGCTTGATTATTTACTAGAGTCAACTTCGTATAGGTTAGCTAGAAAGTTATTAGGATATGAGACTTACAAGTATTACTCGAAGACTTGAAGAATGTGAAGAAGTA
>NW_020631330.1:755-1000 GCF_003573695.1 Papaver somniferum
TAGGATATGAGAAATACAAGTATTACTCAAATACTTGAAGAATGTGAAGAAGTAAAGAGCTACATCGACGACATCATCCTTCCTCTTGAGGTTAGTAATAGTTTGACTTTGAACTGTTTCATTCCTAACGTAGATTTCAAGTCGTGCTATGCTGAAAACATAACTATGAAGCTGTGAATGATTATACTCTAGTTAGACGTAGTATTAAGGAATTATAATATGAAGCATAACGCCTATTGATGAGA
>NW_020631331.1:0-2883 GCF_003573695.1 Papaver somniferum
CCATGTCGCTTACCTCGATTGGGTTGAATTCAAGAAAGATACAGCCCTCGTCATCCCAAATAGTAGAGATAACTAAGTTTGGCACTAAGTTCTGGTCACCAGCACACATGAGATAAAACTCATCTTTAAAGTAATGGAGGGATTGCATATCCTCCACAAGTATGGTTTCAGAATACCACCTCTTTTTTCTCCATTTTTTATCTCCAGGGAGACAATATAAAAACAGAAGTTCACAATTCCCTTCAGGACCACCGGCAGAATACACAAATAAAACCATTGAATGACTATCATCACTATCACCAACACTAGGAGGAGCTGAGGACAAGACACAATCAACCAGGTAATATGGAGTGGAATCACCACCAGACCATTCTAATAAACTAGGTAGAGGTATGGTCTGTAATGTTGAGGGCTTCCAGAGAAAACAATCACCATAACTATGACCTTCAGGAGAGTAATCATGTTCATCATCATCACAAAGGATAATTAACCAACCCTGATGACTAGGTTTTTGAATATATGATGTTCCAATCAATTCAGGTACAGACTTTTTAAACGTATTTCTATCATTGGGATCATCACACATAATATTATAGAAAGCTTGTTTTCTGGGGGTACCTGATTTTCCATACGGGATCACTAGCCATGGTACTTCCTTAGATGGTGACGGACAGATGCTCCGTTCACTTTTGCCAACTGATGCTGCTGCCGAACTTTCTTCTTCTTCACCCATTGAAGGTTGCCATGGTGGTAAACAAACTGCCGCACTATCTTCTTTATCCATCAGTGTATTTTGATAAATCCAAATCCAAATCCAAATCCAAATCCAAATCTAATTCTAAATCTGAGAGAGGAGAAAGAAGAAGAAATTGTAAAATTAACTGAGAGCTTCCTATCTGAATCTGAGAGACAGACGGAGAGACGGGGAAACAAATGTTCGCAGCTTCCTCTCGATTTGGGGATCCCAATCTGAATTCAATCGATATAAGAAGATGAGTTCTCAAAACCCTAGCCAAGTTTGTTTATTTCTACCCCACATGTAACAAAATATCGGGGCGGAGATTTTATCAAATTCAACCACACACTGGGCTACCCATGGCGTGGTTTTTAACCCAGACCAAGCCTGGTCTATTTTAGGTGGTTGATTTTGGTTTGAAGTAGGGGTGTGAAACGGAAGGATGGATGCGGATTAGGGATCACCCGCGTCCAATCTGTTAAAGTTGCGGATTTGGAAAATCCAACCGTGTCCTGCCCATTCACCAGCGGATTTGCCGTCTGCGGAATAGCGGATGATACACACCGAATGCAGATTAACGGCGAATTTAGCCAAAAAGGAAAAAAAGAAATAGAACAAACAACCATACATAGACTATCAAATGCGACAACAAGTCCTACAATTAAACATCCAAAATTGAGAACAAAGCCACAAAGGCGAAACATAGGTTACTACTAGTAAGGCTGCATATATGGGTGTTCCTGTTTTTGGACGCACTAACGCAAACCAAGGTGGGTTCATATGAGATCGAGAAATCTCTGTGGTATAATGTGCCTTCCCTAAGACACCTACAATTAATCCAATAGTCATTCCTTTTAAAGCACCAGCTGCCCAGTTCGAAGCAACACTAACAAGAGATGCAATCCGGTTCAGTTTCGAAGCTCCTCTTGTCCCGAGCATCGTAATAAGAAGTTTTGATGTACTTATTCTTCCCAAAGTATTAATTTTACTTACTGTCCTATGGTGCGGGTATCCGTGGATTTCAAATTCCAACCGCAACCAAAGCGCTGAAAGTGCGGATTTGAAAATCTCACCCGAGTCCGGCCCATAGACCTCGCGGATTGGGTTTCACTCGTAATTTTGCGGACGGATACCGATGAAATCCTCGGTTCCGGACTTTTTGCTCACCCTAATTTGAGGTTACAAAAGAACTAAAGATTCAAAAAAACCAAACAAGAAAAAAAACCTGAGAGTTACACTACGGGAAAAATATACATCTACAACTGGAGATTTACAACTCTTCGCTAAACATCGTAGAAAGTCATATGTTTTATAACTGGTTTCAAAGGAAGAGTTGTCGTATATCATCACTGCCAACCCTTAGGAAACAAGGGGTTGCGCTAAGAAAACAAACGACAACTCCTTAAGCAAAAAAGTTGTGACGACATTTAGCTATAACAACTCTGTTCTATAAAGGTAGTGACTAAGCCTATCACAATTTTCACAAGAGTTGTTGAAGAACACCAAAATCTGATGATGAAAAATAGTGTTAGAGGGGAGATTCGAACATGAACCTACTGCATGGAAGTCTGGCTCATCAACCATCCTTACAGTTCACAAGTTCTGTTTTTTTTTCTTTTTTTTAATAAAAACGTATAACAACACTTATAAGTATTGTTGAAGTAAAAATATAGAATGTTGGAAAAAATGAGATTAGAAGGGAGATTCGAACATGAATCTACTGCATGGAAGTCTAGCTCATCAACCATCCTTACCGTTCACAAGTTTTGGTTGGTTTTTTTCTTAATAAAAATGCATAACTGAAGTAAAAATATAGAACGTTGGCAGAAATGAGGATGGGGGGATTTGATCCTCAGCCTCCTGCATGAAAGTCTACACCACTAACCATTCCTACATTATCACAAGTTCTGACAAGTTTGTGGTTCTTTAATATACTAATTTTAAGACAACCCTTTATAAGAGTTGTGAAACAAAATATAATGTCCAAAAAAAATGCTCAGGTGACTAAGCCGCAAAATATTCTGAAGGAATCTTACTTGTAAATGGATGGATTCGTCGTTCTTACCAAGTTTCCGACTTAGAGTAGTGCACTCACGGCCAGGTTTCGATCTCGGAGCCTGGTTTGCATACAATTTGGAGAAATAGGG
>NW_020631332.1:0-444 GCF_003573695.1 Papaver somniferum
AAGAACAGTACCGGGCGACAATATTCGAAACCAGAGATGCAAGCATCGAAGGCTAAGAACAAACTCTTAAACTCGCCACCTTCAACAACTAAATCAGCCCTACTACCTGGATCGTGTTTCTTCACGGCTTCACACCACCATCTCAAGTCAGTGTATGATTTTATGAGCTCGCCATACAATTCCTTGAAACATAATTCTTTCCCGGCATGCGCCTGATCGTAGCTCACTTCCAACCCATAATTACTTTTGAGTTCTCTAACAATATCCCTGGATTTCTTGTTGGGATTCTGTTCAATCTGCTCAAATATCAAACTCTTGATAAGTTCGCGCGTAACCGGATCAGCCTTTGTTCCATCACTATAACCAGCACAACATTTATGTTCCCCGTTATAGGCCTTGAGGAATAAGTGACCCTTCACATTGGAAGTCTTGGGAGCTGCATGG
>NW_020631332.1:455-1000 GCF_003573695.1 Papaver somniferum
CTTCCCCGTTATAGGCCCTGAGGATTAAGTGACCCTTCACATTGGAAGTCTTGGGAGCTGCATGGAACATCCAGTCGCATTCCAATTTCTCCTTGTAATAACATTCTACCGTATATCGTTCTGGATTGATCTTGACGACTCTCACCCTGCGACCAAAAAAATGGTTATATTTCTCAACAACAAGACGAGCTTCATCTCGTCCTCCATAAAAATATTGACCAACACCTTTTATAATAAACTCCCATTCAGCCGCCTTGCAAGATCTTTTAATTGCCAACTTTCCATTGTATGTACGTTCTTGAGACATGGGGATATCTTGAGAAGAAACAAGCTCTTGAGAAGAAGGAAAAGGTGACTGAGCTAAAAGCAACTCCGTCATTGTAGGTGTAGGAGTAACTTTACTGCTTCTCGGAAGATGACAAGGATTAACCAACTGAGCTCTGCTAGGATCTGGTGTTAAACGAAACTCGCTCATTCTACTGCGGCTCGGAAGATAACAAGGATTAACCAACTGAGCTCTGCTAGGGTCTGGTGCTAAACGAAAC
>NW_020631333.1:0-556 GCF_003573695.1 Papaver somniferum
CATGCTATGATTCCAAGATCGATTTTGTTTTCCCACCAAAAACTTTTCTACCAATTGTGGGAACATATGAGTTTAAAATGTGTCAATTTTTAAGTTTTGAGACTAAACCTAATTATTTTAGGAGATTAGGGTCGACACATCTGTTTAAGGAAGACTATCACTCTCTGGCTTGTGGCAGTCTCCTTTTGTCAGCTCTTTTTGGTTTTAAAGACCCACAGTTATTCCGGTTACTATTATACGGTTCAAGTTGACTAAAACTTTTTCTTAGTCTGGCTGAAGACTATAAACTTATCACTTCTTGGGAGGTAACCCAATCTCATGCAACCAGGTAATATCCTTCCGTAACTCTTTCATTTCAAATGGTAACAGTTTCTCCTTGTTCATGTTTTTAATTTTATCTTTAGAACATTGAGGACAATGTTAGATTTAAGTTTGGGGGTATTGGGAGAAACTTTTTAGTTGCATAATTAATAAACTCCAGAGCCTAAAAATTTATGCTTATTTAGGATGGCACTAACCAATCTAAGTGGATGGAAGCATTTTGGTTTTAGGAGTT
>NW_020631333.1:567-1000 GCF_003573695.1 Papaver somniferum
TCCAGAACCTAGAATTTTATGCTTATTTAGGATGGCACTAACCAATCTAAGTGGATGGAAGCATTTTGGTTTTAGGAGTTGAGGGACCAATATGGATAGATGGAAACATCTATAAGAGTCTATTCATAAAAGCACAAAGCTCAGGTGTTAGAAATAACATGATAGTTTCGCCATATCTCGTTGAGTCCTTTTCATTTCTGTTTTTATTTTTGTTTTCAAACTATGTTAATCTAGGTGGGTGGGGCTCACGATTCAAGTTGTTACCACTGCTAGGGTAGAATAGAGTGACTGAGAATTGAAAAAAAAAATTAGACCAGACCATTTGACCAAACGGAATAAAATTCAATAAAGTCGACCAATGGAACCCTTGTATATGCCAGTTGTGTTGACCTAGAGTTAGGATTATCGAACACTGGTTCCCTTGTATATGACA
>NW_020631334.1:0-383 GCF_003573695.1 Papaver somniferum
GGATTAGATTTCTTTGACACCTATTCACCGGTCACTAGAATCACTTCTATCCGGATGTTGATTGCTATTGCTTCTATTTATGATTTGCATATACATCAGATGGATGTTAAAACTGCTTTTTATGGTGAATTGAATGAAGAAATTTATATGGACCAACCGCCGGAAGGTTTTGTTGTGAAAGGTTTTGAAGATAAAGTATGCAAACTGAAAAAATCTTTGTATGGTTTAAAACAAGCACCTAAACAGTGGCATGAAAAATTTAATCATGTAATGATATCTAATGGCTTCAAGGTTAATGAATCTGATAAATGTGTTTACATTAAATCTGTGGATGATTCTCATGTTATTGTGTGCCTATATGTTGATGATATGCTCATATTAGG
>NW_020631334.1:583-1000 GCF_003573695.1 Papaver somniferum
GCCAAGCTCTAAGGGTACCCTCATTGTATGCTACATTGAGGGGTACTAACTGTAGTTGTATCCTGGAGGTGACTCGCCAACTGCTGTAGCATCTCAGAGGAGTGGCAGGCGATATTGCCTTTAGGACAGCGTAGTCTACGTGCCTCTACATTCTCTGTGCAGCAACATCAGCAACATTATTTTGTGCTAAGTATCTTCTTCTCAGTTACTTTATTAGTATTTTTCTCAACAATTAACACTTCACATCCAAATCTTATTGGTTCTAAACCTCGTAATAAAACTTTGATTAATAAGGTCTAAGTGCTAAGTGTACTTAGCTAGTTTGATGATCCAAGATTAACAAAATTCTTCAGTGAAGTCTCAAGTTGAACCAAGTGAAGTTCAAGTAGTTTCACTAAGATAAAGTTTGGTTTATAT
>NW_020631335.1:0-403 GCF_003573695.1 Papaver somniferum
CAAAAATTATGAGAATCTAGTGCAAGGGTCGTTACTTTATATAACTAATAAAACTAACGACTCTAAAAGAAATTAGTAATTGATAGCTAGGATCGTCATTTCATATGACTACATGTATGACGACTCTAAAAGAAATTAGTAATTGATAGCTAGGATCGTCATTTCATATGACTACATGTATGACGACCCTAAGTATTACTTTTTACAGAGAGTCTTGGTTTTAGAGTCGTCTATGTGTAAACAAAACAACAAAACGACTTTAAGTGACTTAGTTAAAAAGGGTCGTCAATGTTTAGCACACTACCCTAACGATTTTTCATAACCTGGAAAAGTTGCAGGTTTGAGTCGTTATTGGTAGTGTCAATATACTGACGACCTCGGAGAGTCGTTTGGGTATACACCC
>NW_020631335.1:494-1000 GCF_003573695.1 Papaver somniferum
CCCCCGACTGTGACGACCCTTTCTATGAGTTGTTCCATAGTGTGGATGATTCGACCACTTGGAGAAACAAACAGACAAATCGAAGGGTATAAGATGTTTACCTGATTGTTTTGAGCTTGGGGTTCCTCATTTTGAGTGTTGGTTCCTTCATCTTGAGCAATGGGATCTTCATTCCAACCATTGTTCATGCCTTCCTCTATCAACATCTCCTCATCAAACATCCAACCCATATCATTAGTTGAGACAATCTTACCATCAACACAATCATTGTTGTTATTTGAAGCTTCACCAATCTCATTCCCTCCACTTGAATCACCCATTTGTAAAAACCCTAGGTTTTCCTCTCAAAACTCCTCCTCTTCTTCTCAACACATAAAACACATAACACACATTTTCCACAATTTTTTTTCCTAAAATCAAATTTTAATATAAATACACTTATCACACTAATCAAACTAATTAATTCCTAATACTAATCATATAAGGGCAGTTTTGCCATTTAGAAA
>NW_020631336.1:0-330 GCF_003573695.1 Papaver somniferum
AGAATGAATGAAAGGGTAGATGAATTTCTTGAAACAAGTAAAATAGCTCTGCAAGCGAAATGAACATTTTAGTTTATCCATCCAC
Source organism: Papaver somniferum (assembly GCF_003573695.1). Classification (NCBI taxonomy): domain Eukaryota; kingdom Viridiplantae; phylum Streptophyta; class Magnoliopsida; order Ranunculales; family Papaveraceae; genus Papaver; species Papaver somniferum. Next base: position 86 of record NW_020631336.1, read on the forward strand.
AACAACAGCAAGTACCAGCATTAGTATTATTATCTAATGTTTCACCTGCGGCACAAGCATGTGAAGGTTCAGAAGCTGGTGTAGATGAGCCAGCGGTACTCCCTGTCCCTGCTGATGGTCCATGCACTTGTCCAGAACGCGGTGGACGTGGAGGGGGAGGTCCCATTTGTGATGCCACTCCATGTATAATTGGAAGATTAGAAGCAGAATCATCTTCTGAGATTTCAACCATGGTAACCTGCACA
>NW_020631336.1:341-695 GCF_003573695.1 Papaver somniferum
CCTGTCCCTGCTGATGGTCCATGCACTTGTCCAGAACGCGGTGGACGTGGAGGGGGAGGTCCCATTTGTGATGCCAGTCCATGTATAATTGTAAGATTAGAAGCAGAATCATCTTCTGAGATTTCAACCATGGTAACCTGCACAAAAGAAACAAGTTACATCGGTAAAACACATTACAATCAAACACCATACTAACACCATACTCAATTGAATATTTGCAACAATTGAAAGTACTAACACCATACTGAATTGAACAAAATACTCATGACTTAGTTCAAATACCAAATAAATTAACTAGGTTGTACTAAAGAACTGAGATTGATTTAAAATTTAAAATCAAACTACTGGTTCTGA
>NW_020631336.1:895-1000 GCF_003573695.1 Papaver somniferum
AAAAAAAACATTAGATTCAGATAAACAACAAACCATAAAATGGAAAGGACATATAAAAGGAACCTAAATAATCAAAACAATTTCATAGTTGGATATACCTTCTTA
>NW_020631337.1:0-363 GCF_003573695.1 Papaver somniferum
GAAGTTTTAGAGTGGACCATAGTAGCTATGAAGCAAGTAGAGGATGAACAACCTGATTATAACTTAGAGAAAGCAATTGACCTTTTTCAAGAACCCGATGGTCTAGAAATTAGGAACATTGTGACTAGTCTATGTAGAGGCACCCAAAATTCTAAGTTTGGGGGTAGAGAACTAGAAGAATCTCTTGAGCATTTTAAGGACTGGGAAGATCCGGAAATCCAAACAATAATTAAAGGTTCCTCTGAGAGTAGTGAAAACCCTAAGTTTGGGGGTAGTAATGATTCTTGTGATCGTCAAGTATCCCCATTGGAAGTCCCTAACTTGGGACTCAAGCCTAGTGAGGTATTCCCTGAGTCTATTCAG
>NW_020631337.1:563-1000 GCF_003573695.1 Papaver somniferum
CACTGGTACCCTTGTATATGCCAGTGTGTTGATATTAGTCAGACTAGTATCTCAATCCATTAGGATAGGTTCATTTTGGCGGAGGCCTTCAGACAGATATGGGAAACGCCGTTCACTTAGTAAACATCAAAACCATCTATGTTTTTCTATATCCATCTCTTAATCTTTCCATGGGATTAGTTTGACTCCGAATATGATTTCCATAGTGCAAATATCTGAGTAGAGCTCTGTCACTTATATATGAATTTTAGTATGCTTGAGTACAAACTCGTGTACATCAATTGGAATTTCGCATCAGGGTACTTCCTCTTGTAGTCAATAAGTATGCCAACCAAGGAGATTCTTTAGTGCCTTCCAAGGTTCGTTGTAGATAGCTAGGGTCTGGAGTATTAAGGTTTTGTGGGTATATCTCTTGTAAGCCCTCCCGAGACTATAAC
>NW_020631338.1:0-458 GCF_003573695.1 Papaver somniferum
TTACATTGTTGGAAAAATGACTTTTGTCTGTCTCTTGTTGAGAATTCACATGACAGACGAATTCTCCTTGGATTTAGAATATATATATATATATATATATATATATATATATAATACATTTAATCTCTTGCTGCAGGAAACTCCACAGCATGGAAAACCTCATGAGCAACCAGAACCAGTTTTAGATTCTGAGAAGAAATTGGACAGTGAAAAACTGAATGAGGAGCACCTAGCAGTCAATCCACATTCAGGGAGTCATGAAGCCTCTGAAAAGATTTCTCAGAAGACTAAAAAGGCGCAGAGAAGGTTATATGTACCAACTGTGCAGAAGGCATTGCAACTTTCAGCTGCGCACCAGAGGAAGACAAGGTTTGGCACGTCGAGAATGTCACAACCTGATCCATTGCATGCAGAGACACCACCATCAAAAAAGTTGAAGAAAAACTGATGATTTTTGG
>NW_020631338.1:469-1000 GCF_003573695.1 Papaver somniferum
ACAAGGTTTGGCACGTCGAGAGTGTTACAACCTGATCCATTGCATGCAGAGACACCACCATAAAAAAAGTTGAAGAATAACTGATGATTTTTGGATAAATGCTCATCTAACAAGTTCTTTGCTTTTTTAAATAGGGTTTTTGATGTGTGAACTTTTAGTTTACGTATTTTTTAAGTACTGCACTAGATGCATGCTTTTTACGCTGATAGATAGGTTGACATTTATGTGATGAATGATTCACGCTGAATTTTTATGTTTTCTGGAAATGATGAACATGAAAATGGATGGGTTTAGTTTATTTATCTTTAGTAGCTTACTGTATGATTGATTACCAATCCAGATGAACCATGGGTTGTTATTATGAAGGAAAAATATTTTCATGCTGTTAATCCTTTAACTGATATTGTCAACAAACATGGTTCTTGGATTTGGAAAGGCATATGCACAGGTTTGAATATAATTAAAAGACACTATATATGGGAGATAGGTGATGGTACTTCTGTGCAAATTTGGAAAGATACTTGGATTCCA
>NW_020631339.1:0-568 GCF_003573695.1 Papaver somniferum
ACAACCAAAAGGTCGGATATTCTAATTGATTGAACAACGCACAACCTGTGATATTTCAATTATATAACAAAATATAATGCGGAAAACAAATAACACAGACACCAGAATTTTGTTAACGAGGAAACCGCAAATGCAAAAAAACCCCGGGACCTAGTCCAGATTGAACACACACTGTATTAAGCCGGTATATACACTAGCCTACTCCAAATTAACTTCGGTCTGGACTGTAGTTGAACCCCAATCAATCTCACACTGATCCAAGGTATATTTATGCTCCTACGTCTTTGATCCCAGCAGGATACTACGTACTTGATTCCCTTAGCTGACTCACCCACAACTAAGAGTTGCTACGACCCAAAGTCGAAAACTTTAGTGAACAAATCTGTATCACACAGAAAAGTCTACGGTAATAGATAAATCCGTCTCCCACGAATATACCTACGAGTTTTGTTCCGTCTTTTGATAAATCAAGGTGAATAGGAACCAATTGATAAACCGGACTTATATTCCCGAAGAACAGCCTAGTATTATCAATCACCTCACAATAATCTTAATCGACGCAGCGAAA
>NW_020631339.1:579-1000 GCF_003573695.1 Papaver somniferum
GAGAACATCCTAGTATTATCAATCACCTCATAGTAATCCTAATCGACGCAGCGAAAAAAATATTGTGGAATCACAAACGATGAGACGAAGTGTTTGTGATTACTTTTATATCTTGCCTATCGGAGATATCAATCTCACGTCAATTATTATAATTGTACTCGTACGATAGAAACAACAAGATCAGATCACACAACTACGAGAAAGTAGTATCGTTCTGTCTTCACAATCCCAATGAAGTCTTTAAGTCGTTAACCTGGTTTAGAAGAATAAACCAAAGGTTAAAGGAGAATCGACTCTAGCTTAGCACAACTAGTATCACACAGAAGGTGTGGGGATTAGGTTTCCCAGTTGCTAGAGTTCTCCCTTATATAGTCTTTCAAATCAGGGTTTGCAATCAATGTTAGCTTGGTAACAAAGCATT
>NW_020631340.1:0-119 GCF_003573695.1 Papaver somniferum
TCCATAAATCCATAAAAAATAATATAAAATTAAGGAAAGGAGTGTGGGGCGTGACCATTGGCCAACCGGCCATGCCTTGGTCCCAACCGGCCCCACACCCCACGGTTCTTTATTATTAT
>NW_020631340.1:319-592 GCF_003573695.1 Papaver somniferum
AAATTCATCAAATTTCTCAAAATTCATGAATTTTTCATAAAATCATCAAAATATTATAAAATTAAGGAAAAGGCACCACGAGACCGTGGTCACGACCGGCCGATCATGCCTTGACAACGGCGGTCCCACGCCTCCTCATTACTTATTTTATAATTATTTTTCATCATCTCATGGTGTTTTCCTCAGTTTCGTCGAAACCCTAATTTTGGCATATTTTCTCGAATGTATGCTCAATTGCACGCCAGAAAATATCAAAATTCTCAGGACTGAGAC
>NW_020631340.1:661-1000 GCF_003573695.1 Papaver somniferum
CATCATCAGTATCATCAATCTCACGTCAAACTGACAACACGAGATCATCAACTCATCAATTGAGCAACTACTCTCAATTGAGCAATTTCAATCACTCAGAGCTTATCGTATTCAGAATTTACACACCCACAATCTTTGATTACCATTGATTTCACATATTTCTCAGCTTCCCTCCTACAGATCAACTCATCCTCTCTTGTGAACGAATTTACTCCGGAACGGTCATTGTCTTGATTTAGGCCGGAGTACTACAGATTGATCTCTCGAATCTAAAGCACCCCCTTTGCAACGGTGCATCTGTGTGAGGTTTAACATTTCGCTCGGTTCGAGGAGTCTCCT
>NW_020631341.1:0-449 GCF_003573695.1 Papaver somniferum
GCTAGAGGAGCTTCGCAATGATGCATTTGAAAGCTCACGCATTTATAAGGAGAAAACGAAGGCTTTTCATGATAATATGATTTCTAGGAAACAATTTTGCATTGAGCATAAAGTGCTTTTGTTTAATTCTCGCTTGCATTTATTTCCGGGTAAATTAAGGTCACGTTGGATTGGACCTTTTATTGTTACTAATGTGTTTTCTCATGGTGCAGTGGAAATTCGTAGCATAGCTACAGGCAAGGAACTTAAAGTTAATGGGCACCGGTTGAAACCATATTATGAGAATTTCACTTCCGAAGTGGTGGAAGGAGCTAATTTTGTGGATGCACTCCCTCTGGAGGAGGCATAGAAAACAAGGAGATAGTCGGGCTGACGACTTTAAACCAAGCGCTAAATGGGAGGCAACCCATAGGATGAGTATTTCTTGTCTTGTATTTATTTCTTGTTTT
>NW_020631341.1:473-1000 GCF_003573695.1 Papaver somniferum
TTTAAACCAAGCGCTAAATGGGAGGCAACCCATAGGATGAGTATTTCTTGTCTTGTATTTATTTCGTTTTTCTTGTTTTGAGCTTTTTCTTGTTTTGTTTTTACTTTTTCTGATTTCTTGTCATTATCATGTTATAATTTCCCACCTTGACTTTCTTTGGACGATTCAATTTACATTGAGGACAATGTAAAGTTTAAGAGTGGGGGAGTGGTTAAGCATTTGTATTGTAAAATTTTCGATTTTTTTCAACTATTTTGTGAAATAGTGAATAAGAAAACTCCAACTTGTGGTTAGTTTAGAGTCACATAGTATACATGTCGCTAAGATTACATCGAGATTCTCATAAGAGTGACTGAACTTAGAGATGACAGAGAACATGATCGGGTTTCTTACTTGTATGAGAGTTAAAGTTGGATTTAACCATCCCAGTGGCAAATGAGGTGCAGACTGAATTCGGTATTAGATTTGTGATCCCCTATAGTGGAGACTACCCATGTTACATCATGAGAGGCACCGACCTTCACTTC
>NW_020631342.1:0-532 GCF_003573695.1 Papaver somniferum
CTTGGTGCACGGTATATGCGAATATACATGGGTCGAAACATGATTTTTCGATAAATCCGAGTAGAAGAGGAACTTGGTGCATGGTATACGCGAATATGCATGGGTCAAAACATGGATTTTTCGATAAATCCAAGTTGAAGAGGAACTTGGTGCATGGTATATGCGAATATGCATGGGTCGAAACATGGATTTTTCGATAAATCCCAGTAGAAGAGGAACTTGGTGCATGGTATACGCGAATATGCAGGTGTTAAAACATGGATTTATCGATAAATCCGAGTAGAAGTGGAACTTGGTTCATGGAATCGTGAATACGCATGGGACGAAACATGGATTTTTTGCTAAAAATCCGAGTAGAACAGGAACTTGGTGCACGGTATACTCGAATATGCATGGGTCTAAACTTGGATTTTTCGATAAATCCGAGTAGAAGAGGAACTTGGTTCATGGAATCTGGAATATGCGTGGGTCGAAACGTTGGTTTTTCGATAAATTCGAGTAGAAGAGGAACTTGGTGCATGGTATACACGAA
>NW_020631343.1:0-239 GCF_003573695.1 Papaver somniferum
GACAACCTGGAATCACAAAATAACCTAAATAATTTAGGATCCTCTAAGTCAATTAGGTATGACTTACATAGTTGACCACAGTCAGAGTAGTGGTCATCCTGAAGCAAATATGTCGATTATAATTTCCTAAAGTACTTAGGCTTAGTCTCAGAACTTAATAAGTGACACATTTGAAATCTATACGTTCCCACAATTGGAAGAAAACTATTTGGTGGGAAAACAAAGTCAATCTGGGTATC
>NW_020631343.1:250-544 GCF_003573695.1 Papaver somniferum
GTTATAGTCTCGGGAGGGCTTACCAGAGATATATCCACAAAAGCTTTACTCCAGACCCTAGCTGTCTACGCAGAACCTTGGAAGGCACTAAAGAATCTCCTTGGTTGGCATACTTATTGACTACAGGAAAAAGTACCCTGATGCGAAATTCCAATTGATGTACACGAGTTTGCACTCAAGCATACTAAAATTCATATAAAGTGACAGAGCTCTACTCAGATAGTTGCACTATGGACATCATATTCGGAGTCAAAACTAATCACATGGATAGATCAAGAAGATGGATATAGAAAA
>NW_020631343.1:744-919 GCF_003573695.1 Papaver somniferum
GGACATCATTAGGTTCGGGAAAAAGAGTATGAAGGTAATCTTGCAAAATGGTCGAGGCAGAGATATCAAGTCCTAAGTGTGTGGACTTTCTGAGAGTTAAAGGTAAGGCACTAGGAAAGTGATAATCACCCCCAAAATTAGAGTTTTCAGTGTCTCTAGATAGACCTCTAATTAT
>NW_020631344.1:0-113 GCF_003573695.1 Papaver somniferum
CAGGCCTGTTTAGTTAATTATAGCCCATTCGTAACAAATCCAGCAATTGAATCTACTTCTAATTCGTCCATAAAATCGAACCCTAATATCAGTTCCGCTGCAAAGTCCTTTCC
>NW_020631344.1:207-523 GCF_003573695.1 Papaver somniferum
GAGTGGGGTTGAAATAAAATTCATGGGGTGGAAATAGCCAAAACTTGGGTGTCTTTAGTAATTTTTCTGGGATGTTTTCGGATTTTTTCGGGGTTCCTCCGGGGTATTTCTGGGGTACTTCCGGTACACTTCTGGGGCGCTTCCGGTACACTGTCTACGGAGCTCCAAACGCCACATTTTTAGCCAGTTTCACCGCAAAACCTTATTTTTCCAAAAACACCTACAAATAAATAAAACACCATAATAAGTATAAAATCGAGCACAAATATTATATACAATTGGGCTATATTAGACACATAAATGCGTCTATCAAATA
>NW_020631344.1:723-1000 GCF_003573695.1 Papaver somniferum
GGTGAAACTATCATGTTATTTCTAACACCTGAGCTCTGTGCTTTTATGAATAGACTCTTCTAGATGTTTCCATCTAATCAGATTGGTTCCTCAACTCCTACAACCAAAATGCTTCCATCCATATAAATTTCTAAGCTCTAGAGTTTATTTATTGCAACTAAAAAGTTTCTCCCACACCCCCAAACTTAAATCTAACATTGTCCTCACTGTTCTAAAGATGAAATTAAAAGCATGAACAAGGAGAAACTGTTACCATTTGAAGCAAAAGAGATAAGGA
>NW_020631345.1:0-208 GCF_003573695.1 Papaver somniferum
GAGAGAACAAACGAAAAGACCCGCTACACAGCTGGTCATAATTTTTTTTTTCTCGAGACCGAGACCCGCTACACAGCTGGTCATAATATGCAAGAAAATTCCTGAAAAAGAAAATTAAAACGTTAGACACTCCCCCACACTTAAACATTACATTGTCCTCAATGTAATTGAGTCTTCCAATGTAAAATTTAAGATGGGAAATCCATAA
>NW_020631345.1:219-436 GCF_003573695.1 Papaver somniferum
ATTACATTGTCCTCAATGTAATTGAGTCATCCAATGCAAAATTTAAGATGGGAAATCCATAAGATGAAAAAAAAGTAAACGAAAATATAAAAATAAAAATAAAATAAAATACACCTACTGGAATGTACAAAAAAGGATCCCCAAAAATTAACAACCTGAAAATTTGGGGATCGGCCCAAAATAAAACATTTGTAAATAACAGCTTCACACTTATGTT
>NW_020631345.1:447-773 GCF_003573695.1 Papaver somniferum
AAAAAGGATCCCCAAAAATTAACAACCTGAAAATTTGGGGATCGACCCAAAATACAACATTTGTAAATGACAGCTTCACACTTATGTTATAACGATGCGGAGACACTGAAACTATCAAAAACAAAGATTTACCCCTAAACCAAGTTTTTACTGCACAAGGAAGTGCGTAAAGAACAAAATATGGGGATACTATTGGGACTGGGAAATGTCAATTGGCTCATGCACGGTATTAGAAACAGGGACGTCCTATGGGTATTTGGATGCAAAGTATTCCAACAAAGTTTTTGAAGCACATAATGCTAACCCTAAATTAGGTAACTTTTGGA
>NW_020631345.1:784-1000 GCF_003573695.1 Papaver somniferum
TTCTAACCCTAAATTAGGTAACTTTTGGAAGTCTAGGGGACTAGAAACAACCTCTAAGTTGGGTGAAAGATCTTGCGAGATAGGTTCTTCTAATAAATTAGACGAATCATCTACACAATCATTCACAGGGTCATCTATATATTCAGTATGGGACAGAGAGTCACTACATGATTCATCATCATCATCAGCAAATAATCTTTGACATTCAAGAACTCT
>NW_020631346.1:0-325 GCF_003573695.1 Papaver somniferum
CTGTTACTGTGAGGTTATTGTTGTTGTTTTCTTTTAATTTCAGTTTTACCATGTTTTAGTTTGTCACCTTAGCTGAGGCTCAGATGAAGCTTTAGTGGACTGTTAGGTAGTGGAATGTTAGGTTAGAAGCCTTAGTGCACTGAATAGATTGAGCAATGAGAGAAATCAGTGCTCACTAGTGCTTGTGATTGATTGTACTGTCAAAAGACAGTCAATACTAGGAGCACATCAGTTGAGCAAGCTGATTATCTTGCTATTCCCTTTTTGTATGCTTAGGATCTTAAGTTGGCCTTAACTGTCACTTAGTTCCATTAGGGATTCAACC
>NW_020631346.1:336-1000 GCF_003573695.1 Papaver somniferum
TGTTTTGTTATTTCTTCACATCACTGCCCTTGGCTTAGGCCTTGGTTTATTACACTGTCATTTTAATGTCTTTGCTTCACTGTTTATCTCCATTGTTGTTTGCTGTTTTATGCCTTTCTTATTGCTTGCTGTTCACTGTTACTTTGTTAGCTTATTCTTTTTCTTACTTGTTTCCACTTACTTCCACCTTGGCCTAGTGCCACTGCTACATTTAGTTTGCTCCACCTCCCCTACCATATTCTTATTTCCCTGGCCTTGCTGCCAGTTCTGCTCAGTTGCCCTGCAACCCTGCCTGCTTACCTTCCTCCCCTGCTGCTGCTGCTGCTTCTTCTCCAGCCCAGCCTTGTCTGCTGCTGCTGCAAACAGTTAGCTTAGAACCAAAGGCTAAAAGCCCAGGTTCAAAGTCCAGGTTAAGGCCTAAAGCCTAGTTCATAGCTCAGAAGCCTAGCTAATCTAAAGGCCCAGCCAACTGAGCCCAAGGCTCAGTTCATTCCAAAAATCAAAGGTCCAGCCCACTGTGGACTTAATCAAAGCCCAGGTGAAAAGCTAAGGCCCAGTTCACTGTTACCAAGCCCAGTTCAGTCCATCAAAAGCCCAAACTGCTTCACAGTTAATCAAAGCCCATTAGCAATTTAGAAACCCAAAATAGCTAGAAACTCCAAAC
>NW_020631347.1:0-359 GCF_003573695.1 Papaver somniferum
TATGCTATATATACTGGATCATACACATTTGATATTTCGACCCGAGTATATCTCGCATATCTATATCTCGAAATCATGTGTTGGTAAAGCGTTTCGCTTTGATCGGGTTTATCTTCACCTAATGACGAAAGTCATAATGTTTCAATCACTTTGAAAATCGCTTTGACGAGAAATAGTGTAACAACTATATAACGTCCTCTAAGAATGTTTCAATGGTTGGAATGAGAGTTTAAGTCAATATAACCAATGATGGATATAAGCATTGTGTGGTAACACATATGTGCATAAGTCCTATTTCTTAATCCGAAGTTTGCGAACTTTGTTGATTGAGAGAAACCGGAGGAATTGGCTTTGCCAAG
>NW_020631347.1:370-1000 GCF_003573695.1 Papaver somniferum
TAAGTCCTATTTCTTAATCCGAAGTTTGCGAACTTTGTTGATTGAGAGAAACCGGAGGAATTGGCTTTGCCAAGTCTGCGAACTCAGTCCGCGAACTGGCGGAAGTCTCCTTGCCGAGATTTTCTGTTGAGTTTGGAAAACTCTGCCGGTTTCCTTAAGTCCGCGAACTTGCTTGCATACTTGAGTGGGTTCTGATCTAAAGATGTGCTCTGAACATGAAACTTAAATTACTAAGGAATTCAATATGCAAACCGTGGCTATAAAGTTCATGAGCCGATTCAAATCGAACCGAATCATCTTTGTTTCAATTGTGTCTTGTGTAGTTACATAAGATCTCATAGCAATTAACAACTCTCTAACTAGTTCATTTGAGTCAATTGAACTAGTTATGGTGAAGAATAACAAGGTTAATATGAAATGCTCATATGGTTAACCTTTTGGGTTACTATGTTGAACCAACATACACGTACACGGATTATGATTTTTGATGGGGTTGTAGTAAATAGGATTCGTTTCAGACTTGTGAAGGAAATGGAATTTTTAGATTTAATAAAAATATATGTACAAAAATATTAACAATGGGTGAGAGGTAGTGGGACTAAGGATTTGGCTGAATTCACTACACAAGGT
>NW_020631348.1:0-464 GCF_003573695.1 Papaver somniferum
CTTTGGTTTACGTTAACTCCGTTATACTTGATAGTGATCATATAGAGTTTGGTTATTACCGAACCTATTATCAAGTAGCACACTTTGACTGTTGTATTGTCTCGATCTCGTATCCATAGACGATCACACAAAGTGTGCGTACCGAAGTTGTTGTATTGTCTCGAATTTGTCCATAGACGATCACACTTGGTAAAAGGACTTATAGGTTGAAACAAAAAGATTGTGGTGTATTTGGGTACCCTTGACTTTCCAAAATCTATTATGTTTTTGTAAACTAAAAATAGAAGAAACTTTATGAGAATTTTTTGCAGTATCGATCTACTCGTGATCACACTTCTGTGTTATTACTTCACTACACACTCCGTAAGATTTTCTTATATTGAGCCATACTGATTAAAATTATTTCTTTGTTCATAATTGGCGTTGAGATTAATTTAAGTCAGTGTGTGTGTGGGGTGGGGGGG
>NW_020631348.1:633-1000 GCF_003573695.1 Papaver somniferum
TGGGGGGGGATGGGGGGGGGGGGGATTTCTTGAATGAACCTGTGCTTAATTGTTATATCTTTGTGGAGTGTGTGGCTGTGGAATTTACAGGGGATGCTTGTATCTTAAATCTCCTGGATAAGCGCTAAGTATTTTATACTCTGTGATATCATCTAAATAAAGTTGATATTTAATTCCTTTAAATTATGAAGTATGTTTTGGTTGCGTTCATTACGATCCCATGATTTCCATACCTTTTCCAATTTTCGTTGACAAAAAGGGGGAGAATTAATTAGTAGTTTCGCACTACATGCATATGGTTTACAGATCATTATATAGGGGTGGGGGTGGGGTGGTGAATCAATATCTATAGGTTTCACCTATTATA
>NW_020631349.1:0-384 GCF_003573695.1 Papaver somniferum
AGTATAGAGCCACAAAGTTAATTATTCCTAATTAAATTAATTCTGCCGTGATATTCACTACTGAATTCCCAGAATAATCTATTATTGCTCCTATTCCATGGTCGAATCCACGACTGGTCCCATGGAATGGCAATAACAATTGCTCCTATTCCATGGTCGAATCCACGACTAGTCCCATGGAATGGCAATAAACAATTGTTCTGATTCTATGATCGAATCCACGGCTTGACCTCATAGAATAGCAATAACTATAGTATCTCATTACTCCGATTTCATGATCGAATCCACAAATGGTCTCATAAATGGTAATAGATAAATCTTAATTACTCCGATTCTATGGTCGAATCTACGATCCCATGGAATGATAATGCTCACTTTATTATT
>NW_020631349.1:439-598 GCF_003573695.1 Papaver somniferum
GAATCTACGATCCCATGGAATGGTAATGCTCACTTTATTATTCTGAATTCGTAGTCAAATCCTCAGTTGATCCTATGAATTAATAATAAACATCTTATTACTCAGTTTTGTGAATTATTCTCCACTGAATTCCACAATTAGTAATAAATAATCAACAAT
>NW_020631349.1:609-1000 GCF_003573695.1 Papaver somniferum
ACTCAGTTTTGTGAATTATTCTCCACTGAATTCCACAATTAGTAATAAATAATCAACAACCGGGCGTCTGAGCTACCTCTAAGTAAGCCCCGATTTATATGGTGAAAGTGTATTCAACGACAATGCACTAACAGTCACCGCACGAACGAGTATTTCAAAATACAACGAAACGATGAACCTATGCAAAATAGGGAAGAAAATAATAAATAATTAGAAATATTGACCAGGGTGCTGGGAGCACGGACATACGACCAACCGACCGTATCATGGTCAATCCCACGCCAGTTTTATATTTTTAATGCATTTTTATTATTTTCCATGATTTGATGAAAATTCTCTCGTTTTATCAAATCTCCTTCGTCTCGAGGAAACTCCTCGGCTTCATGGTGTT
>NW_020631350.1:0-337 GCF_003573695.1 Papaver somniferum
TAACACGTATATGAATATTGATGCAGAACAGGATACTCCCAAGCTGGATTTAGAGTCTATGGCTATTGCAAAGAAGATGAAGGAAGAAAATATTGTATTCATTAACCAGGTGCGTGCGTGTGCGGGTGTTATATGTAGCTTGATTTACACGAATTTGCATGCAATAGTTAGTTGTCCTCAAGTAAAACAAAACTAAGGAAATCCTACCTATACCACTGTCGCTGGTTTCTCGAATGCATTTAGCGTATGCACTAAGCCTTTTAAACCACTAAGTGTCCCTAGTGGACGAGTGAAGTCTCGTGAAGGTTTGCTTAGAACGTACCTACAAAGTTCTAGG
>NW_020631350.1:537-819 GCF_003573695.1 Papaver somniferum
TCTTCTAACGCACACCCACACATCATATTTATAGTTACAAGCTTCAATTAGGGTTCTACACAAGTTTTCTCCAAATCCCCAAAAACATCAGAAATTAGGGTTACTGATTTACCTAATTTGATGGGATGATTCGTTCCCATGTCTTCGACCCATCCTTCCTCTGCTCTTCCTTCTCCATCTCCTGTTCCAACTGCTCCTCTAGCTCGAGCTATTTTATCAATTTCTCTTCTTTCCTGTCTCTGAAACCCTAGGAGAGAAATTGGTATGATAGCTGGCTAGAAA
>NW_020631350.1:830-1000 GCF_003573695.1 Papaver somniferum
AGAAATTGGTATGATAGCTGGCTAGAAACAAGGGGAAATAGATGGGGTTTCGTTAGGTAATAGCCATGATGGCTTTTGGTGGTGGTTGTGGCAGTTGAGGAAGGTGGTGGTAATGATGGTGGTGCGGCAGGGTATGGTGGTGTTGCAGAGGGTGAGGGAGAAAGAGAAGA
>NW_020631351.1:0-398 GCF_003573695.1 Papaver somniferum
TTTGAGTCAACTCTGCCAAAGTCGGGATCCCTCTGCCCTCCATGCCGCCAGTTGTAAGATGAGGAGTGTTGCCGTTTGAAATATTCTGATCTTAATTGGTTGAATTAGTCCTAAGACCAACCATCTTGTGAGTTTGTTATATTGCAACCGAGAGAATGATCTCCCACTGCGGTCGCCAATCTGTAGATGGGGAAAAACGATTTGCTGGTTTTTAAGGAATTGAGGAGGCGATTGTACGGAGAAGAATCCTCGAACCGAGCGAAATGTTAAACCTCACACAGATGCACCGCTGCAAAGGGGGTGCTTTAGATTCGAGAGATCAATCTGTAGTACTCCGGCCTAAATCAAGTCAATGACCGTTCCAGAGTAAATTCAGTCACAAGAGAGGATGGGTTGAT
>NW_020631351.1:409-1000 GCF_003573695.1 Papaver somniferum
TACTCCGGCCTAAATCAAGTCAATGACCGTTCCAGAGTAAATTCGGCCACAAGAGAGAGATGGGTTGATATGTAGGAGGGAAGCTGAGAAATATGTGGAATCAATGGTAATATTGTGGGTGTGTGAATTCTGAATACGATAAGCTCTGAGTGATTGAAATTGCTCAATTGAGAGTAGTTGTTCAATTTATGAGTTGATGATCTCGTGTTGTCAGTTTGACGTGAGATTTATGATACTGATGATGTTGATTCAATCATGATTCAGAGACTTATTTATATTGCTGGAATTATAGACACCATGATTCCATGAAGTGTGACAGTTGATGGAATCAAGGAGTAGGGAAGTGGAGATCGTGTTTGAAACCAGTTGCTCAACGTGTGGAGACTTGGTCGATTTTCCACCCACTACCTCGTGAATTCCTTCAACTGATTGCACGACTTGCTCACATTCCATCGTGTGTTTGAACACACGTGCCGTAGACCGCCAGACCAAAACCCTAAGTGATATCCCCCCAAGTGACACGATTGACGTCTCGTGGTTTGTTAGTCAATTGATGACTTCGTGGTTTGATGGGACGATGAGTCCATGTAG
>NW_020631352.1:0-568 GCF_003573695.1 Papaver somniferum
TTAACGTCATTTTTTTATTAAGCCTACATGCTAACAAATTTGAAGGTAATATCTTAGGGATAATTTTCTCTTACAAAGTGCTACAAAGATCAAGTAAATCCCGATACGTACAACACTACCACTGATTATTTTGAAAATCAAACATTGATAATCAACGAATTATGCAACATTTACGATTAAGATTGATAGATAGTGAACTTTGGTATTTCGAAATGTACCAGCACTAAAAGTTCCGAAGCTATTTCGATGTTCTTCATGGCATAATCACATTGGCGCGTTCAAGAAGATAAAAAAAGGACAGTTTGTTTGGTAAATTTAACAACATATATGGAGGATCCCTTCACACTTTATTCTCATAATATCTCACATTTTAGATGTATTTTTTGTCAATATAAAAATCAAATGGTATCGGATTTGAAGCTAATATTTTGGGAATATCTTTCTCTTATAAAGCTCTATATACCTACCAAAAATGAATGCCATCTAATATTTTGAAAATTAGCCGTTGAAAATCAACGGATTTCTAAGGCCGGTTCCCGGGGGGGGGGGGGGGGGGGGGGGGGGGGGG
>NW_020631352.1:613-1000 GCF_003573695.1 Papaver somniferum
CCATTTTCCATGCCAGCTGGCCTGACAAACTGACCGCTCTACCATGGTAAAAACATTAAGCGATCGAGTCTCCACCGTTCGGTTGATTTTAAACCTCCAACGGTTCTTTCTCCACCGCTATAAAAATGTGACGTTCATACTAAAAAAATACACCAAATTTTTTACACAAAAAATTTCTATCTTTATCTATCTTATTTTTCAAAATGGCAAAGTTTACACCAACTTGACTTGGCTACCCAACTTGATTTTTCCGGAGTGGTGCTTGAAGCCGCCGTTAGTAAGATATGTGAAGGTTATAAAGAAATAGGTAAAAACCAAAGAAGTCTACAAGTTTTGGATATTAACCAAATCAAACCTCCAACTAAGAAAAGACAAAGAAAAGTTCAA
>NW_020631353.1:0-522 GCF_003573695.1 Papaver somniferum
TTTGAATCTTTTGATGGATATGGTTCCTTACTTTATTTTTTGTTTTATAAAGAAGCAGGATTATAATTGATGTTGTGGTTTAAAGGATCAAAAGAAGCAATCATCTGCAGTCTACTGAAGCTCCTTAAAAGCTGTATTTCAGCAGCTCCAGGACCAATAGGGTAAAGCTAAAAATCCAATCACGTCTTCAGCTTTCAGGGTTGGTTTAAGCATACGTAAAAGATTAGCTTTGAGATGTGGTAGCCGCACGCCAGGCCTTTGCAGTAGTCCAATGCAAAGGCGTCGCGCATGAAAACCCCAGCAGCAAGCTACTGTGATGGGAACCCCCCATCGATTGTACAACGTTGATTGTACAATTACAGTTGGAGGTGATAAAGTGTCACTGACAAGCCTAGAATGATGCAGGATACCAAAAGAGTTCAAATTTTTAGTTACCATCTATTTCCAGGTTGGTTTATTAGCTTTGGTTTTGGTTTAGCATATGCAAAGCTTTGGTTTTGGTTTAGCATATGCAAAAGATTA
>NW_020631354.1:0-304 GCF_003573695.1 Papaver somniferum
CTGTAAACCGCCAAACCAATACCCAATGAGCATCCCCCAGTTTGCGACATGCGTTGATGTCTTGAGTGTTTTCATGGAAAACATGTAGCATGTTATTTTCGTCTGGCAAGTCGAGCTTGGGAGACTTGCCGGCTCGGTGACCTTCGACGGTCGAGATTTTGCATCTTAAGAGGAAAGGTAGCCGTTGATTATTGCAACCCTTCGTTTGGTAGCCAGTGGCATGAAAGCATGCTCGGTATGGCTTTAATATGGCCTGGTTTAGGCGCGGCCAAAAGTTAGGGTTTTGGCTTTGTTTAGGCGCGAC
>NW_020631354.1:315-710 GCF_003573695.1 Papaver somniferum
GAAAGCTATCAGTTCTGGTGTTGGAATACGATTATATCAACACTTGGTTTCTGTTGTCTTGTCTTGTTTGGAAAATAGGGAGGAGAACCTATTTATACAAGTCCTTGAGCCTAACCCTCGTATCTAGTGGAAAGTGGAGAAAGTGGAGTGATGGAGTAGTGGAGTTGTGTGTTGGTGTCACACGACTATTCTTGCCCACTTCTCCCATCATCACTAACCGTCCATGACTTCCTGACACGTTCTTGTGATGGCGTGTTGTGCGCTGCACGCTGTAAACCGCCATACCAATACCCCAGTATGTATCCCCCAGTTTGTGACATGATTGATGTCTCGAGTGTGTGGATCGTGGGACCCACAGAAAGTAGCATGTGATGCTGGATTAAATAACTAAGTTA
>NW_020631354.1:721-1000 GCF_003573695.1 Papaver somniferum
GATAACAAATGTTTTCTGAGGTGTTGTATGCTCCTGACCTGAACTTGTTATTCGGTGGAAATAGGTAATGCCTATTTATACAAGTCGAAGTGAAACGTACTCTGGTCTCATTAAGAAATGGAAAACGGGTGAGTAAATGGGAGGAGGTGGTAACCGGTAACGCTAGGAATTGATGTTCCATAAAAGAAAGCGTTTCACCATTACTCCATGTATTTACTAACCGCCTCATCCTTATGATACTTTCTTATAACGGGCGTAGTGTACGCCGCACGCTGTAAA
>NW_020631355.1:0-189 GCF_003573695.1 Papaver somniferum
ATAAAAAGTAATCACAAACACCTTCGTCTCATCGTTTGTGATTCCACAATATCTAGTTTCGCCATCATACGATTTAAATTATTATGAGGTGATCGATAATATTAGGTTGTTCTTCGGGAATATAAGTCCGGTTTATCAATTGGTTCCTGTTCACCTTGATTTATCAAAAGACGAAACAAAAAACTCATA
>NW_020631355.1:200-446 GCF_003573695.1 Papaver somniferum
TTCTGATGCTCACAAGGATTTACCTAGTGTAAAGAATATTTCCTCCAAGGAAGTACATATTGTGAATCACTTGCAAAACTCGCATGTGACAGAAGAAATTATGGGTCAAGGAAATCTTGTATTTAATCCACGATGTTGTTCCTTCTGCGGGAAAAAGAATCACTATGCTCTTCATTGCTTTGATAGAAAGAAACAAATCTCACGTCTTCATAAGCTGCTTATTTCTACTATCAATGGAGTAAGTCG
>NW_020631355.1:457-803 GCF_003573695.1 Papaver somniferum
TCCGTATAATATTTTTTTATATAATTGAAATATCATAGGTTGTGTGTTGAATCGATCAATTGGGAAATCCAACGTTTCGTTGTTGATTGAAATTGATTGATCCTTGAACATTGGTCTTTGGTACGGTTAAAGTTATTCCTCTTATATTCAATCGGGGTCGCAGATTTCTATTTGCTGATTGCAGATTGAATTAAGAGTTTGATATATAAACTCTTGTATATAATTTTCTCTAGATTGAGTTTGATTGTCTAGTTAATTCTCTAGAAAGTATATTTGAGTAAGTCCTCTCAGATTGCCAAACGAATTGTTGGGTATGGTTGCTAAACCCCCGCATTTTCAATTGGTA
>NW_020631355.1:814-1000 GCF_003573695.1 Papaver somniferum
ATTACCTGATTCCAGGTAATCTCATTCTTGCATCTTTCTTGAGAGTTGCAAGGATGATAATCGTGGGAGTCTCAAGATATGTTTATGCATTTTTTTGTTAATTGTTCTGAGTTTTAGATTCTGTCTCAGGCTCTAATTTGAGGCTTTATCTCTAAATTATTGAGCTATGTTAACATTTTTTGTGTT
>NW_020631356.1:0-363 GCF_003573695.1 Papaver somniferum
CCTTCAATTGGTCCAAAATCTCCCTCATGCGAATCAACTGCTGCTCCTTTGTCCTAGAACGGTTGTCTTCAAATATATACTTTGTTCCTCTAGGAGTACCTTTGCACCACCCCGGGTTCTCTCCAGCCAACTTCAGGATAGGGAAATGGTCATAGATCCATGCCTATATACATAAGAAACCAAGTTTTAATAAATAGATTGTGTATATTCGGTAGTAATTTCCAAACATAATTTCCGATTACATATAATCGGAAACAAAACTGAGTAGCTATCCACCGAATACACAACATTCGAAAATATATATGGATCATTTCCTACCGAATATGCGTCATTTGGAGTTCAGTAACCTATAGCTTTTCTGGC
>NW_020631356.1:563-864 GCF_003573695.1 Papaver somniferum
CCCGAGCAACATTTTTGGTTCTAGGTCTGTGGGTTTCATTTCTCTTATCCATTGTTTTATAATCGAATCGACGATGTTTTGATTTTACGATTCGCAGCGATGTTTCGGTTGAACGAGGAAATTTTTTTTTCTTCCACAATCGGAAGATAATATGAAACTGGAATAAGAAGAGTTGAAATGAGTAGAATTGTTTTTGATTTGGTTTTTATACAGTTTTACCAGAAGGGCATTTATGTAACTTCAATATCATATAGGGTACCCCTTAACTAGAGTCTTTGGCTGGGTATAAATTGATGGCCCC
>NW_020631356.1:875-1000 GCF_003573695.1 Papaver somniferum
CTAAATCCTTTTGAGTGGCCCCTAAAAACGCCAGGATTCTAAAGCTCTATGAAACAAGATATGTGTATTTTATTATTGTTTTCATCTTTGATGTACTTAAATATGATGTATTCGTTCATGTTATA
>NW_020631357.1:0-569 GCF_003573695.1 Papaver somniferum
AATATGCGTCATTTGGAGTCCAGTAACCTAGAGTTTTTCTGGCATGTATATTCGGTAGTAATATCAAAAGAATATTTCCGATTATATATAATCGGAAATAAAACTAAGTACCTAGCCACCGAATAACCAACATTCGGAAAAAGAGATGGATCATTTCCTACCGAATATGCGTCATTTGGAGTTATGAATATGCATCATATGTATTGTCTACCGAATAACTATAGAGTGAGTTATAGAGTTAAAGAAAAAACCTGCAATAGAGCCACATTCCCGGCAACTTGGCAGGTTCCTAGCCTCGAAGCCTTTCTCAACTCTTCCATCAAGAATGCTAGGCATGCCGTGACCCAAGAATAGTCATCGACTTCATGGAGAGGATCCAAAAGTTGTATAAGGTTGGCGTCGATCCGGTTGCCAGAAGTATTGGGGAATATGACACATCCCAATACACAAAGGAGATATGCGGTGGCAGCGTGGTTCACTTGCTCATCAGTTAACGTTCCATTCTTTTCCTTCTCCAAGGTGCCTCGGAACATATTCATCAAAGCTGTAATGTTGATCTGTCTTGTTCT
>NW_020631357.1:580-1000 GCF_003573695.1 Papaver somniferum
TTTCTCCAAGGTGCCTCGGTACATATTCATCAAAGCTGTAATGTTGATCTGTCTTGTTCTGTAACTTGCATGCCTCCTAAACTCTGTTGTTGTTGTCTCTTCATCCCAACCTAAGAACTTTTTAGTTAGAGCATAAAGTTGTGCCCAACTTAACTGCTTTGTGTAGTTAAACTTCACAGCTGTTCCTTGGTCGGGAAGGTTAAGAATCTGCACAACATCATCCGGGGTAATCGTCATCTCCCCAAACGGCATATGGAAAGTATCGGTCTCAGGATACATTCTCTCCACGAACGCCGATATGGCCACACGATCATGTTCCAACAATGAATTCTCGGCGGCATTAGCTAACCCCGAGTTGGCAACAATTGACTTGAACCTTTCACATTCACCGGATAAAGGCCACGCAAGCATTTTTGTTGG
>NW_020631358.1:0-602 GCF_003573695.1 Papaver somniferum
CCCAACGCCATGAGTGCTTCAAACGCCCAATACCTTAAATATCCAATAATTTCAGATAAACGCCTTGAGCCAATTTTCGTGAATTACTGGTAGGGTTCTGCCATCTGTGTTGGTAAATTTGTAGTATCCTCCGGCCACGGACTCAGCGACCATGAATGGTCCTTCCCAATTGGAGTTCCTTGTAGAATGAAGACCGCGCTGAACTGCTTTGAGAACCAGGTCCCCTTCACGAAACTTGTTGGGCTTGGTCGATCACGCATTGAATATCTTACGCTGATTCGGAATTCCCTGTTTGATGGAATTCCACGATTGTGGCCCGTATGGACACTCGCGCGGAAGAGAGTATCCAGCATAGTGTTGATCATGCTTAGCCAAGTCTTCATCAATAAACCTCTCGATGGAGTGACCGATTTGAAGAAGTTCTGAACCCAACCATTGAGTGTAATATTGTTGAGGTGAAGTTACCCACTCGTAGCTTTTAATGACTGCTAAATTATTCATGGGGAGAAGTCCCTGGACCATAGTAGCGTATTTGAACATTGGTAATATTGGAGCAAGAGGAGGAATAAGACTTGCCTGAGCTCGAAACCTTCTGACAAAGG
>NW_020631358.1:613-1000 GCF_003573695.1 Papaver somniferum
GTAATATTGGAGCAAGAGGAGGAATAAGACTTGCCTGAGCTCGAAACCTTCTGACAAAGGAGTGCGGATTTTCTCCGAGTTCTTGCGTAAGACACATCAGAGCTGTTACTTCTTCCAGATGCTCAAACAGTGGTGCGTCCTCTGCTTCGTCTTCCGTCTCGGAATCCTTGTCGATGACAGGATGTGTTGAAGGCATCGTTTTCTTTTCAGCATGAATCCAAGTTCTCCCAAGGATCATGTCGTATCCAGGGACTTCCCGGATTATGAAAAACTTGGCCTTAGTGCAGATCGATGTTTCCGTAACTTTGAGAGTGCCGTATGCGTTTCTGGAGATTCCTTCGTGGTCCCTGATTGCTATGAGAGCGTGGGTGGCTTCCCGTCGAGTAA
>NW_020631359.1:0-520 GCF_003573695.1 Papaver somniferum
TAAGCAAATTTGTTTGAACCCTGATTTTGGGCATACCTAAATCTTTCTAGGCATACAAAAGAATAGTCCCATCTTGGATGACCTTATAAGGGGTACCCTATGGGTAGTCCAATTACCTATATACCCTTAATACAAAAATCTAAAATCAGTTTTCTAAAAAATCAAAATCAGTTTCCCTTAACATCTCTTCTTCCTCCTCCTCTAGCCGAACTCTTCGCCCTCCTGCGAAAAAAAAGTTCATCATCGTGATTAATTGTCGATTCGTAAAAATTTGATCATCGGTTAAACTCAACCACATAATGACTCGTACAAAGAAAAGTAGGGGACTAGGCAAACCAAATCGTCTTCTAATCCATCAATTGAAGAAGAAGAACCAATTGAAGATGAAGGTGTAGAAACTGAAAATCAACCACCAATTGAACCAGAAATTAAACCAACTGCATCTCCAACTCCGGAAATGAGGATAAGAAAGCAAGTTTTACAAACCCAATCTCCTATTTGCTGTTTTTCATCGATTAAA
>NW_020631359.1:531-1000 GCF_003573695.1 Papaver somniferum
GAAGAAAGTAAGTTTTACAAACCCAATCTCCTATTGATGTTTTTCATCGATTAAATGACGGTTACAGTGTTGGGTTCGGCTCAAAATTGAGTTGCGTTTTTAGCCGAACTGTTCTTCACAAAAGCTTCCAGTAAGTGTATATGAACAGTTCGACATGAAATTTCATGAAATTTCAAGCCGAACCTAGCCATAGATAGAGATGCATAGGGGTTCGGCGTATTCGATAATCATAATATGTGCCGAACCTAGCACATTTATGAGGTTCGGCTATTACGATTGTAGGATCAGATTCTCGCAACAATTGTGTCTCAGCGAAATTATCAATGGAATTACACAATAGCGTCGCAAAACAGTTTCAGAAAACAACGTCAACAAATATCATGGGAAAGATGTGATAGTCTTGCGAAAATTAGAGAGCTTGCGAAGTTAACATTTATAAGGTTGCGAGAATATCGCGAACCATATCCGA
>NW_020631360.1:0-1000 GCF_003573695.1 Papaver somniferum
GACACACAAAACCCTAAGCCGCACAATCGCTGCGCATCATGGCAACTATGCCAAAACCAAAGCCGCACAATCGCTGCGCATCATGGCAACTATGCCAAAACCAAAGCCGCACAATCGCTGCGCATCATGGCAACTATGCCAAAACCAAAGCCGCACAATCGCTGCGCATCATGGCAACTATGCCAAAACCAAAGCCGCACAATCGCTGCGCATCATGGCAACTATGCCAAAACCAAAGCCGCACAATCGCTGCGCATCATGGCAACTATGCCAAAACCAAAGCCGCACAATCGCTGCGCATCATGGCAACTATGCCAAAACCAAAGCCGCACAATCGCTGCGCATCATGGCAACTATGCCAAAACCAAAGCCGCACAATCGCTGCGCATCATGGCAACTATGCCAAAACCAAAGCCGCACAATCGCTGCGCATCATGGCAACTATGCCAAAACCAAAGCCGCACAATCGCTGCGCATCATGGCAACTATGCCAAAACCAAAGCCGCACAATCGCTGCGCATCATGGCAACTATGCCAAAACCAAAGCCGCACAATCGCTGCGCATCATGGCAACTATGCCAAAACCAAAGCCGCACAATCGCTGCGCATCATGGCAACTATGCCAAAACCAAAGCCGCACAATCGCTGCGCATCATGGCAACTATGCCAAAACCAAAGCCGCACAATCGCTGCGCATCATGGCAACTATGCCAAAACCAAAGCCGCACAATCGCTGCGCATCATGGCAACCATGCCAAAACCAAGCCGCACAATCATTGCGCTTCACGGCAACCGTGCCAAATTCGAGCTGCACAATCATTGCGCCACACGCGCCATTGGCACATGCCAAGCGACGCTTGCGACCTAGCATGCCAAGCCGTGCAAACCTAGGGCCAAGCCGCCACACGCGCCATTGGAACATGCCAAGCGACGCTTGCGACCTAGCATGCCAAGCCGTGCAAACCTAGGGCCAAGCCGCCACACGCGCCATTGGCACATG
>NW_020631361.1:0-383 GCF_003573695.1 Papaver somniferum
ATAAGTTGATGTCTGGATATTTTAGACGCTGAACAGGAAATGCTGCTGCTAATATTGTTGCTTGCACCACTTTGACTTACATTTGGTTTAGTAGCATGCACTGCAGACCACTTTAATTAACTAAACCACTTTGAATGAATTGATAAGATTTGAGTCATCCAGTTTGTAACAGACATATCGAATTGCTTGAATCACATGGCAGCATCCTTTTGTATGCCTATAGAAAAATTGGTCATCAGTTTGGTTAGTTGCTAACATTGAGTCATCGAGTTTCTAACGTACATTTTGATGGAATCCCTGGTGCGTTGGATAAGCCTAATCCGACTACATGAATCGGAAATGTTGTTGCTTTCTTTTATATGGAAGATGTAAAAGACAACTGA
>NW_020631361.1:394-797 GCF_003573695.1 Papaver somniferum
AGAAAAAACGCTTTAAAATTACCAATTTTTCCATGGACTGTGTTTTGATCCCTAGACCTATTGCCCATTAGTTGTTTTTTCTTTTGAATAGATAAAACAATAGTCCCACATTGACTAAAATCTAAAGAGTTTTAGACATAAATACCATAGAGTTGGCTATAAGGGCATGGCCCTTGGGTCATTAGACTTTTGTGCTTGGGGGGGAGGCTTAGACTAGGGCAAGGTTGCCTTTCCCGTACGCGCGGTGCTTCGCACAGAAGCACGCACGCCGCCGTCCGTCGGGTCGGGCTCGGGTGTGGGTGTGGGTGTGGGTGTGGGTGTGGGTTCATTAGATCCTATCTTTTTGCTGAAATTTTTGGTACGTGTTTTCCACACAAGTAGAAGAATCTTTTCTTTGTCTGAA
>NW_020631362.1:0-461 GCF_003573695.1 Papaver somniferum
TGGTTTTGCCCAATGCTAGATGTTTCCTATATATAGTCTTCAAATCAGGGTTTTGCCTTAGTTACAAAGCAATCAATATTCACTGTTAGATGAAAACCTGATTTAGATTCAAGCTAATATTTCTCAACCGTTAGATCGGAAACTTAGCTTGTCACACACACTTGAGATATACGTTTACTGGGTTTGTGAAAACCGTGCCCAAACGTGTACGTGTATGTTGGTTCAACATAGTAACCCAAAAGGTCAACCATAACTAGTTTAATTGACTCAAATGAACTAGTTAGAGAGTTGTTAAATTGCTATGAGATCTTATGTAACTATACAAGACACAATTGAAACAAAGATGATTCGATTCGATTGAATCGGCTCATGAACTTTATAGCTACGGTTTGCATACTGCATTCCTTAGTAATTTAAGTTTCATGTTCAGAGCACATCTTTAGATCATAACCCACTCAAGT
>NW_020631362.1:479-1000 GCF_003573695.1 Papaver somniferum
TGCATTCCTTAGTAATTTAAGTTTCATGTTCAGAGCACATCTTTAGATCATAACCCACCCAAGTACACAAACAAGTTCGCGGACTTAAGATAACCGGCAGAGTTTTCCAAACTCAGCAGAAAATCTTGGCAAGGAGACTTCCGCCAGTTTGCGGACTAAGCACGCAAACGAGTTTTTGGAAAATCCCAGCAGAAATTCTCGGCAAGAGAACTTCCGTCAGTTCGCGGACTTGGCAAAGCCAATTCCTCCGGTTTCTCTCAATCAACAAAGTTCGCAAACTTCGGATTAAGGAATAGGACTTATGCACATATGTGTTTCCACACAATGCTTATATCCATCATTGGTTATATAGACCTAAACTCGCATACCATTGAAACATTCTTAGAGGACGTTATATAGTTGTTACACTATTTCTCGTCAAAGCGATTTTCAAAGTGATTGAAACATTATGAATTTCGTCATTAGGTGAAGATAAACCCGATCAAAGCGAAACGCTTTACCAACACATGATTTCGAGATAT
>NW_020631363.1:0-376 GCF_003573695.1 Papaver somniferum
ACACTCTACTCAAAAAATTATCATGAAAATCTTCAATTGTCTTATATGAATGTACGATAGAGTGACAGAATATATTTTTTGCTTTTGCACCAACTTCTATGAAGAATGTTTCCTTCTTTTTCATCGTATTCACTTTGTGATGCTCTGGTGGTGGTGGTAGTGGTTGAGATTGTGGATGCCCTACCAGAAATTCGTTTAGTTTTACTTGATCTATCATTCTCAAAATAATTATTTTTACATTTCCGCAATCATTTTTTGTATGTCCATGAAAATGATGATAAGAACAAAACTCATGGCTTCTGTGGTTTGGAGGTGGTTCCGTTCCCATGTTCCATGGTGTTGGTATATTTTCCATCAAGATTATAGCTTCCCATAT
>NW_020631363.1:480-1000 GCF_003573695.1 Papaver somniferum
TTCTCCACACTTGCATTTAGCGGCGGCATCTTGATTTCTTCCCACACTACCTTGTGACCTCCTTGTCCTCTATTATAGTTTTGTCTTTGACCTCCATAAGTTTCTTGTGGTTGATCGAGTCTTTGAATCTTGTTATTTCCACCACGATTGTAGAAATTTCTTTCTCTTTCATACTCTTCTTGATCTCGGTTTCCAATAGCCACCAGTTTCTGTTGATTGTTACTCGTCACCTTCTCTTGTTGTACTTGCGAAGTATTCGCTACTGTGTTTATTAGCTTGGGTAATAAGCTTACATTCGCTGTTTGTGAGCTGGTGTTTGCAACTGGATATGATTCCATTTCATTTTGCCTTTCCTCTAGAGCAATGTATTCTTCTTGAAGTTCTCGCAATTCAGTCATTGTGATCGTATTCTTGACTCTGAAAATTTGGACATACAATAGGTTTGTTGCAAACATAGCATTGATAAATGATAATATAAGATATCTCTCATCTACACGGCCAGCCATTTCGCTACACACAG
>NW_020631364.1:0-538 GCF_003573695.1 Papaver somniferum
TATTTTGAATAGAATTGTCGAAATCCAATGTTTATGATTTATTGATTTTATAAATAATATTTGTTATTGCTCCACCGGCTTTCTACGAAGTAAAAGCCTAAATGCATAAATGTATTTCGTGTTCCAATTTTATTTGTTACAGTTTTTAATAATCCATGCTTAGGTTAAATCATTTGATGGGTTACGTTTAGACGACACAAATAGTGATTGTGAACCGATAATTATATTTTCAATAATCTTCTTGTCTTTATAATTTGATAGTCCATGCTTAGGAAACTCAGATGGGTTATACTTAGGAGATGCGAGTTTATTATCGATAATTATAACAATAATAGGTGTTGCGATAGAACGAAGATATAAATGCATATTTGGAATTTAAATGCTATTCAGTACTCAATTAGAAATAGTAGTGGAACCCATAAACCCTCGTTACCGTCTGTCCAGTTGAATTCATTCTATTAGTTCAGTGTTATTTCGTTTTCAATTATAAAAATTCAAAAACATTATTGTTGGTTAATCTTTTTAGAGATATTGATTA
>NW_020631365.1:0-359 GCF_003573695.1 Papaver somniferum
GGCATGGCCGGTATGCCTTGGCGCTGTTTGGGCGTGGCCAAAACTAGGGTTTTGGCATTAGGTCAAAGGTTACCATGCGTTGGTTGGTGACCTTGGACGGCTAAGATTTTTCATCTAAGACGAAAGGGTGGACGTTGATCGTCACACGCCTTCGTTTTAGAAGCTGTGAAGGGAAGGTCGGCATGGTATGGCGCGGCAAGGTGGCTGGCATGCCATTGGCACTTGTGGTGCGGGTGGCATGGTTGGCATGCCTTGGCGCGGAGACGTGGCTGGCATGGTATTCCATTGCCACAGTGGTGCGGCTGGCATGGTTGGCATGCCTTGGCGCGGAGACGTGGCTGGCATGGCATGCCAATGGC
>NW_020631365.1:559-800 GCF_003573695.1 Papaver somniferum
TAGACACATATGTAACTCTCAATTACACTAAACAGATGCGTGTGTAACTTCTAGTTACACATGCTAAGAAATTATTGTAAATGAATATTAAAGTAATAACTTTTTTTTGTGTGTTTTTTTTGATGTCTATTTATTTGCATATATATACAAGTGTAACTTTGCATTACACATATCATAAGGATGTGTAACTTCTGGTTACACATGCCATATGCATGTGTAACTTCCGTTTACACCTTCGCAC
>NW_020631365.1:811-1000 GCF_003573695.1 Papaver somniferum
CACATGCCATATGCATGTGTAACTTCTGTTTACACCTTCGCACTGTATTTTAATAATTTCGGGCCTAGATTTAATAATTTTGGGCCTAGATTTAAATTTTATTTAATTATGGGCTTGACAATATGCATAAGGGTACCAAGGTCTTTTAAAAACTCGGGGCCTAGATTTAAACTTTTTTTAATTAAGGGC
>NW_020631366.1:0-470 GCF_003573695.1 Papaver somniferum
TTAAATTCATGAGTTTCGAAACATTTGCTAATCATGTTCAACTCAGCAATACATGGACTCATCGTCCCATAAAGTCAGCAACTGACTCCACAATCACGAGATTTCAATCGTGTCACATGGGGGGATATTAACTAGGGTTTTGGTCTGGCGGTCTACGGCACGTGTGTTCACCCACGATGAGAATGTGAGCAAGTCGTGCAATCAGTTGGAAGAGTCAGCAAAGTAGTGGGTGGAAAGTTAACCAAGTCTCCGCACGATGAGTAATTGGTTTTAACATGATTTCCCCATTTCCCATTCTCTGATTCCAGCAACTGTCACACTTCATGGGATCATGGTGTTTTCAACTACGACATTATAAAATGTCTCTGAATCCTGATTGAAAAGACAGAGGTTTTTCGAACAATCGAACAACATTCGCCAAAACGAGCAATTTCTCATCAAAGTTCATACAAACAATCTTTCATCTACAC